>NC_084966.1:2277193-2504359 GCF_949316205.1 Platichthys flesus | reverse complement strand
GTCAATTACCCCTTGTTCCTGACTCTCTGGAGGGCTGGGGGAGACCCGGCCTCACCCTGGTACTCACCCCCACCACCACACACAGATACATGTTACGGTTATCAGCCATGGTGAGAATTCAAACCAGCTCCTCTCAGGTACATCCTTGCAGATGTGATCCAATCAACCACGCATCGAGTCCTCTTCACATCCACCAACCTTCTTGTGGCACCTTTATCTTTTCACTTCAAACTCACAGAGCAGAAGAATCAAACCTCAGGGTTTCCATGAACAAGACCTGAACTCACAGCTCCAGAATCACCAGACTACTGTCATCTGACTGAGCTACTTAACCCAACACATACAAACATCCTCTCATGAAGCCTTCAACTGTCTCATCAGACTGTTTGACTTCATAAATTCACTGGGTCCCATAAGAATTGAACCCACCCTCTACCAGACTGAGCTACTTGACCTGAGCTACTTGACCAGAGACACACAAGTCTCTTTCTTTGGGTCCTCAAGTCCAATTCACTGACACTCAGTGAAATTATGAAGTTTTACACATGAAAGACTTGAGAACCCAAAGAAAGAGCCTTGTGTGTCTCTGGTCAAGTAGCTCAAATATTATAGAATTATGAGTATAAGTACTATAAGGAGTGCAATAAACAAATACTGAAGCGTTCAAAGAAGTTCTGAACAGTTGTTTGATGCAGTGGCTCAGACAGTTAAAAGGCTGCCTCATAGACCTTTGGACCCGTGTTCAATTCTTCCATCGGCCAATTAAGTTTCAATTAGTTTTCTCAAGTGAAAATGCACTATACATAATAACGTCTGTTACTGCCATTTCATCGTCCCTCTGTAGCGTATAGGAAAGGCTACAGGTCTTAATAGCAGAATGTTCTTGGTTCAAAACCCGCTGTGGTTAGTTTTAAGTTCTCTTGTGAAAATGCACTATAGATGAAGAACGTCTGTTTAAAGTATTCCATTCTCCTTCTGTAGTGTTGAGGAAATGCTACAGGTCTTTGAACCAGAAGTTTCTTGGTTCAAATCTGACCAGAGACAATTTACATTCTCCCATTCAAAACCATTCTGGGGCAATTTTGTATTGTTAACATGTTCCAAATGAACAGGACAAATAGAACATCTGTTGACATTACTAAAGGAGACCTCCACTAGCCGGGCAGAGAGGCTGTGGGACTTGGCTCCCAAAGGTTCCTGGTTCAAATCTGACCAGAGCCAAACTAGCTTTGGCTTTGCCCTTTGAACAGGGTGTAGGGGAACAGGTGGATCATGAATAGTAGCATGAAAGAGCCCAGACCCCCACCAGCCTCCATGCTGGACTCCAGCATGTGTGCCTGGCCAGAACCAGGCTCCCAGGAATATCTGCCTTCTCCCATGCTTTGCATGGGAGAAGGCAGATATTCCTCTACCTTAAAAGCATGGGAGAATGCAATAAGGATTTTAGTATTGTGCAATAAAAAGTTTTTTTATTTAAGTGTTATTTTTCATTTACTAATTTTTTAAATTGCATGGAGTATATGAGAATTGATAACCATCAAATTTGAGATATGAACCAGGAACCTTCTGGCCCATAGACCTTCAGCATTACCTCCACACTACAGAAGGACAATGAAATAACTTTGATGGATGTTCTATATGTAGAGTACAATTTTCACAAGAGATCTTAAAGCTAACTATATCAGGATTTGAAGCAAGAACCTTCTGCTATCAAGACCTGTAGCCTTTCCTCTGCACCACAGGGGGATGATGGTTATATTTTAATGGATGTTCTATATGAATAGTGCAATTTCACAAGAGAACTTAAAGCTAAACTCAGCGGGTTTTGAACCAAGAACCTTCTGCTATCAAGACATGTTACCTTGCCCCTACACTACAGGAGGATGACTGCAAAATTTTAACGGACGTTCTATATGAATAGTGCATTTTCACAAGAGAATTTATAGCTTAACTCAGCTTATAATCCTTATAATTCTATAATATTTGAGCTACTTGACCAGAGACACACAAGGCTCTTTCTTTGGGTTCTCAAGTCTTTCATGTGTATAACTTCATAATTTCACTGAGTGTCAGTGAGTTGGAGTTGAGGACCCAAAGAAAGAGACTTGTGTGTCTCTGGTCAAGGAGCTCTGTCTGTTAGAGGATGGACTTGTTGACCTGGGGTCGTGGGTTCAATTCTTATGGGACTCAGTGAATTTATGAAGTCAAACAGGAGACAATTGTTGCTTCAGTTTGTCGACTGTGATGCTTATTATGATCTTTTTTATCTATATCTATAGATATATATTGGTATTTATGATTGTAAATTATATATATTATGGGTTTGGTAGGGCTGGGTGATAAAACACCATCAATGCAATGTGTAGACTGTAGTGACATCTAGTGGTGAAGTTGCATGTTGCAGCCTCCCCTTCCAAACATAAGTTGTTACTTTGATATTGATGAAAATTAAAAGCGGATCATTATTGTCATAGTTTTGTTTCTCAGCCTGAAGATAAATATCCAGATGTTTCAGGTCAAAGTCAACTGGACGTTCTTTAGTTTGTTTAGGATAAAACAAGTGATCGAGTCTTTGACATGAGAATTTAAAACACGCTCAGTTTTCTCGGTTCATGTTTAAAAGGTGAAAACTTCAGAAACAGCTTCTATCTGCTCCAGACACAAGTTTCTCTCTTTTACTTCCAAACAATAAGGAATGTGCAGCGACACATCCAACACACAAAAGATGAGATACATGTGTTGATGTTTTAAACAGTTTTCACCTCGTGATGGATCTATGGCTCCGGACACTGAAGTGGAGTGATCCAATGGTGTGTATGGAGAAGGGGGACTTGGAATATACCAAGTCAGGAAAAGTCCATAGGGGTGAAGTTTGGAGAACTAACTCAATAACGTTATGCAACTGTTCAAACATTTTTAAACAAATCCTCAGCATTACAGATTTTTTAAATAAACGCAAAATTATCTGATATTATGATTAAATAATAACGTAATCTGTTTTCCTGCTCAGTCATTGACAGTTTGATTATTGTTTCTATGAATCAAATTAAAACCAATATGTCATCAAACTAATAGATATTATACTATGTATACAAACTATGTATTGAATCCTATCACGCACTAGAATGTGTATCCTGCATCTCAACATTCTTTAGTTATCGTGCATTTTCACAAGAGAACTTAAACTAAACCACACTCGACATGTACTCCAGCCCCAGAGGTCATCGCCCTCTTCCTGCTGAACTTCCTGTCAGATTCAGGTTACACACACACTTGTCATCTTTGTGCACGTGTGTTCTTTTTGTCCAGGTAAGCAAATCACTGCACATGTGAAATACTGGTGGTAAAAAACATTGGTTGTATGAAGTATCATTGAATATATACATGAAGGTGCCAGTGGGTACAGCCAGAAAGTATTTAGTCATTTTGGTAAATTCATCATGAATATTACAGTCCAGATTAAAGATGAACCTAAATAATGATGTTCGAGTCCCACAGGATGTAAAGTTACACTCACTGTAATTCACTTATTCTGTCCTAGAACGTGATTGATTGGTGAACCTGTTGTTTTCCTGCCGGCAGATGAAAACACCGGTGGTATCGCCCGGTCGGTCACTGACTCCTGCCGTCAGCTGCTGGTTCCACAGAGGTCATGACCTCTGTGGAACCAGCTCAACATCTCTTTTGAATTGTAAATGTGTTGCTTCTGATCTTACCGTGTTTCAAGCGTTTAATAATGTTCTATTTTGTTTTGTTTTCACTCGCCTTCTTTTCTTTTACTACTGGATCTAGTGCTGTGTGATCTCCCCTTATTTTTCTCTTTTTAACTGTAGAATATTAAATGTTTAACTCGTAAAGCACTTTGTAAATGTCTTTTGAATGCTGCCATGTTAATAACGTTTTTTATTATTGTTATTATGTATCCAGGTTGATTTTTTGGTTGAAGGGAACAACAAATTATGAGTTAATAAATAAATATAATGCTTACTATGGTTAATGATGTGAGATTCTGGCATTAATAAGTGTTACTGGGACATTTGTTGAGGTTCATTATCAGCTCAGTGTGAATTGGGTCTATTTTGTGACTCTTTGTTGTAAAGCAGCACTTTGTGAAATGTGTATTATTTTATTGAGATGGTGTATTTTCCACTCAGACGTGATTTAAAGACCAGAATCATCTTCTGCAGGAAACTGACTTTAGAAAAAAATCAGCAAAGAGAACTGCTGCCACCTTGTGGTACAAATGTAAAAATACCCTGATGACCTTTGGCATATATTGTAGATATATTTTATTGTATACACAATTATATATATATATCTGTAATTCCTGAATGCACTTGCCTGAATAAAGATAAAAATGTGTTCCATTATAAATTTAAATTTAAAGAAATAAACAAGTAAATACATGTGCATCAAAAACCAAATAATAATTATATTACCTTGTTACTTAATATGCAGCATAAAGTTGTAACAATATAATGATAAACCAACATGTTTAATAGTGAAAGAATAATAATGTTTGTTTGGTTATGTGTTCATATTGCTGTTCACACTGTTCACACTGATGGAAAGTAGGTCAACAAGGAAACAACACCAAACAGATGTGATCCAGATGTTCTTCTTTTTCAACATCAAGGATCCTGTGAGACAACATCACTGCACATGCTTTTTAATAATTGCTCTTGTTTTACTCATAAAAATATTGGATTAAGAATTATTTTGTAAATAACTTAATTTGAATCATAACTCAATAAATCAGGATTCAAGAGCGATACTGAAAACCGCCACCAGGTGGCCACAAACAATTAATTAAATGGCTGTTTTATCTTATATCTGTAAACCTTATTTTAATTTGAACTACTTGTTGATTTATTTTATTTCATAAAAGTTTTTTTAATAATGTAAAATACAATAATATATACAATAAAGACTTAATATGGTGAGCTATGCTGAAAACAGCCACCAGGTGGCGATTGAGACATTGTGGCTTTGATATAAATATTTTATTTTTAAGAAATTTGACACTTCAGCTTTTTGATATGACTGCTCTTTTTAACGTATACAAATCTAAACGCTATATTCTTCATGTACAGTGTTACGATGATGGAATGCTTTGTGAGCTTTGAGTCTCTTGGCACTTCTGACACTCCGTAGTTCTGTGGTCATAAAGCAGCCCGAGGGGCGTTAGGGGCAGTTTCACATTCCAGAGCAGGTAGGAGCCTGAGCTTCGTTCTAGAGCGATCACCAATAATCCAAAATGATCACTAACCATCTTCAGTGTGTTTCTGCTTCGCTCTTCTCTCTCAACTCTCACAAATCACTTTCTTCTTCTCTCACTTCGGGAACATGGCGACGTCTCTTCCTCCTGAACACTTCACGCGCTTCTCTCGGTCTCACGTCGCACACTCGACTCGTTCAGACGCAACGCAAAAGTTTTAAATTGCAGAAAAAGTTGACTCGTGAAAAGTTGTGACGATGTTTCTAATGTTGAAAAATCACTGTGTGGCGTGAGCTCTTATTTAGAAAAGGCCATATGGAAATTAACGCAAAGCGTCAACTACAACATGGAAAATACTTGTTTCTAGATATTTATACTTTCTCTAGTTTTTTACTTTACACTTGATCATAATATATTAAACATAAACCACTTGTTTCTGATAATTACCCTATGTTTAGTTTTGTAATTTGATACTTGAGCACAGGAAGTAAATTGAGTAAAAAATCTCTCCTTTATTTTGAAAAGGCTCAATAAAAACAAAATGCAAAATACTATTTTTTAATCCTTTTACTTTATTATAATATTCTGATTCACATTCGTGATATAATGATCCAGTTTGGGATTTAAAGCTGAACATACTTTTATAAACAAAGAAAGCATATGCAGTAAACAAGATGTTTACTTCTGAGCTATTGTTATGAAAAGGCTACAAAGCAGGAAAGTGTCACTTTACTTAGAGAGAAATGTCACTTTGAAGGTTTCTATTATGGGATTATTCACTTTGATGTATCAACGTATGATATTTTATTATAATACTTTATTTTATTTTATGATATAATGCTCAAGTTGTAAACTGTAATGCTTGAAATCATTTTATAATCACAGGAAGTAAAAGTATAGTTTTTTAATAATTCTACTTTATTCCAAAGTTTTTTCTAAACTATTATTTAATTGTTCTTAAGGACAATATTTCCTTTTGAAAAGCAGCCGGGGGGGGAGAAGCACATAGTGGAACTCAAACCCCCGACCTGTTCCAGTGCAGGTCACTGTGTTGAAATCAAACTGTTTATCATCCTGTTGCACAATTTACTGCCTCAGCCTTGTTTATATAAGTCTGTGACAAACAGTCGTCTCCTCTTTGCTCCTCTTTACTCCTCTGTGCTCCTGCAGTCATGTACCTGTACCTCCTGGGCCTGGTGGTTCTCTTCTACCTGTACCGCTGGGTCAGGGAGATGCCCAGGGTCCCGGACAAAGGCAGCAAGCACGTGTACGTCACCGGCTGCGACTCAGGCTTCGGAAACCTCCTGGCTCGTCATCTGGACAAGAAGGGCTTCCGAGTGATCGCGGCGTGCTTCACGGAGAAGGGAGAGGACGGTCTGAAGAAGTCCTGCTCCAGCAAACTGACCACCACGCACCTCGACGTCAGGTCCAAGGAGAGCGTGGCCAAAGTGGGGGCGATGATCAAGGAGCTGGTGGGCGAGCAAGGTGAGCCCGGCAGCCATCATGTCCCAGATTAAGTTTGGTTTATCACATTATTAAAGTCCATCATTAACCATGATACGTTCCCTCTGGCTCAATTATCCGATTAAGATGTCGGACTCGGTGTTCTTCTTCGCCATCTGCTCTGTCAAACATTTAACTTTGTCCTGCACAAATCAGACATGAGGCCGTCCTTTAAATAAAGAGGGCCGACACGTCTGCTCCTCACAAGTGAAGCCGAGGCTCCTGCATGTTAGTGGAGGGGACAGTGTTGATTTCGTGCTTCTTAAACAGTCTTATGATGCGATTGTGTTGAGCTCGACCACAACACGATCCTTTGACACACTTTCTGTGTTCTGGTGGACTTTGGATCCGCTGCTGCCCTCTTGTTGATTTTTTTTTTTCACCAGGACCTTTGACCTCCTGTCTCTGTAGTTTCACAAGAGGATACACACAGTCCTTCTCGGTCTGACTGGTTAAAGTGGTCGTGACACAAAGATTTCTGTCTTGATTTGTTGATTTTAAAGTTTTGGATTGTTGGATTTCCTCAGTTTTCACATTGTGGCCCGTCCATGCATTGATTTGTTAAATGTTGGGGACAAGTAGGACGGGGGTGAAACTTGAATGTGTCCTCTGTCCTCCTCCCAGGTTTATGGGC
This sequence comes from Platichthys flesus, assembly GCF_949316205.1. Classification (NCBI taxonomy): domain Eukaryota; kingdom Metazoa; phylum Chordata; class Actinopteri; order Pleuronectiformes; family Pleuronectidae; genus Platichthys; species Platichthys flesus. Next base: position 2,497,004 of record NC_084966.1, on the reverse strand, counting down.
TATAGTGAACAATGCAGGCGTGTCCGTTCCCTCGGCGCCCAACGATTGGCTGACCATTGATGATTTCAAGTCGATGCTGGACGTGAACCTGATGGGGGTGATCGCCACGACCCTGAGCGTCCTCCCCCTGATCAAGAAGGCCAGAGGCCGGGTGGTGAACGTAGCCAGCGTGTTCGGGAGGATCAGTCCGACCGGAGGCCCGTACACCATCTCCAAGTACGGCGTGGAGGCCTTCAACGACAGCCTCAGGTGAAACATCCGTCCACTGAGCTAATCACCGGTCAGGATCCACGTTGGAACACAAGCACTGATGAAGTCAAATGTCTCCCTCAGGCTGAATATGAAGCATTTCGGGGTCAAAGTCCTCTGCATCGAACCCGGCTTCTTCAAAACCAACGTGACTGACAGCGTCCTCCTGAAGAGGAACGTGGAGACGCTCTGGGCCAAGCTGCCGCAGGACGTCAAAGACGACTACGGACCCCAGTTCCTCCCCAACTGTGAGTCTTCACCGCCGGGAATCAAGCCTTAATGGGGGGGGGGGGGCGATTCTAGAAGAGTCGAGTTGTAATTAAATAAATAACAAAAGTCTAGATATTATGAGAATATTACATTAATCATAATATAACAGGTATATCTGGTAATATTACAACTTTATATCACAATATGACGACTTTGTTCTCGACAGATCTTTTTCCCTTGTGGCCTTGATGCTCCCTCATATCTCCTTTCTTCATTTCCCTACTTTGAATGAATCATTAATTATTTCCTTGCACTTGTTTTCCCCTCCTAGCGTTAGAGATGATCGATGAGAAAGTCTCAAAGATCAGTGACGGGGATCTGATGAAGGTGGTCGGCTGCATGGAGCACGCCGTGTCCGCGGTCCGGCCCCGCACCCGCTACTCCCCCGGCTGGGACGCCAAGCTCTTCTGGCTGCCGCTGTCCTACATGCCCACCTGCCTCACCGATTACTTCTTCCACATTCAATCCAGTCCCATCGCCGTGAAGATATAATCCACTGCTGCTCTTCTTCTTTATGTATTCAAGTTTGTATTCATAACTCCTGTGATATAAACAATACGACCAACTGATGTGTGTGTGGGTTCTTTCACGTTATCTACGCACCTTGAGGTTTGTTCAGCTGCTCGGCCTTGACGATGTGCAAGAGCCATAAAGACACATCACGATTCAGACTTGATTACAGAGTACATGTCGCACAACTTTGTTGCATGAGCACGTTTCTCCAGATCATTAACTTCTTGGTTGAATTATTAAAATTGAAAACCTCAAATACTCATTATATAACACATATCTATATCCTGTCTGTATTTGAGTCCAGGGGAGATGTGTGAAGTTGTAAATCTCCACATAAGCTCCCACTTGTCAATATGGCCTCATATCTTATCACGTAAACCAACCTATAGCCGGGATGCTGCAAAAGCCAGAGTTTCTTCACTCCGGAAAACTACTGGGCGGATCATCACGTAGCTCTAGACGTGCCTGACTTGTTTTTCAAGATTTGTGAACCATTCTCTGAGATACGCCTCAACTCGCAATCCTACAGAGCGGGAAAAACGTTTCCTGAATCCGCCCCCTGATTCAGAACTGCACCAAAGGTTAATGGGTTCTTTACTGATTGTGTCGCTTTCTTCCTCCAAGTTTGGTGGAAATCTGCCAGTATTTGTTTAATTGTGTGAATTCATTCATTATTATTTATGTATTTGTGCCTGATTGGAGGTTGTCAGGAAACTAAAGAAAATATTAGCTGGGGGGGTCACTGATAAGACTTTAAGTAAAGTGCAGGGGCGCAGGGAGAACGAGGAGAACAGGTTAACAGACGTTCCTTCTAATAGCTGTCTCCTGTCAAACTGTGACCTCAGGAATGGAATTTAGTTTTAGGACATGAAGGAACTTGTCGCGGGTCGTCCTGACGGAACCTGATCTCCCAACGCCGTCAGCAACTTGTCGAGTCTGATGATGGAAAGATTAAGTGATGCAACTGAATATAAAAGTTTAGCAATGTCAGACTCAACTAAACTACACAACAAACAACTTCCATTGAATTGTGAGGAGGGACACGACTCGGAGAAGGACCCATCAAAGTTTGGTGACGATTCAGGATTTTATTTTGTTTGACATCGAAAGACCAAATTTCTTGGATCTCTATGAAGGAAATTGGGCGATTTTACAAAACTATATATATGTAGTTTATACTGTTGAGATATGATGCTTTACTGCCCTCTGCTGGCAGATGTGGGATACTGGGATGTGTCTGTCTCCAGATGCTGCACAGGCCCCAATCTGTTCAATATGGAATTCTTCGAATAAAAAAAACAGAAGAAAAAACACAACGATAAACGCACAAACACAACGGAAAGTAAGAAAACAACCAAGGAAACAAAAAGTACGACAAATAAGAAAACAACAACAGACAGTAAAACACATTAACGTCTACCTGATGTCGACAGGGATCGTTGCTGATTGGACCAACGCACTGTGCATCTCTTAAGCGGGAAGGAACTTCCCCACACGACTTTGGCGCCGCAAAAAAATTGCACATGGCACAGCACTTCCTTCCTGTTAGAAAGACATCCAATCAGCGAACAGCAGGTACCGTCCTCTCCCATGTGGTGTTTTGGAATTTGCCGTGTGTTTGGCACTTCGGCGCCACCATAGGGCCAGTTCGATCAAAGACATCAGAGACACCGAGCGTAAAGGAAATACAAACACCAGTAATGTTTAACATAATTTATATTTATTTTTCTTTTGAACAAAATGTTAATAAATGTATTTGTTTAACGTCCAAAAAAGATCATGACTTGTGGGACGCATTTTATAAATAATTTCATCCAAGTCTTTTGTAGAAAAAAAAGAAAGTAAATTAGCAAACTAAAGCATCTCTAGTATGACAATATGACGTATTTTTTTCTCTATATTTGAACCCTTTTCTCAATTCAAGCTTTTTTTTTGTATATTTTTCGTAAGACCTCTTTTTCTCTTCTTTTTAACATCCAACTTAGTCCTACTCATCAACGCACACCACTGCTTTAGACAACAGAAAAATGCGGCAAAAATATCCAAAGAAATCAGACAAAAACCGAGGAGGCGAAAAGAAAAACACTGAGATTCCAACTGTGGGGGGGCGTGGGAGAGGGGGCATGGCGGGGGGGGGGGGGGGGGGGTGGATCCCACATCCTCAGGACATATTTACAACAGAAAGGACGAGGGGGTGGGTGGTCTGTGGGGGAGTGAGCAGGTGAGTGTGGGGTTCGTCTGCATAGATCCACAGGACTCAGATCGTGAACAGCTAGAGGTGGAAGGGCTGGAGCAGAGTGTGGGTCTGTTACATCCGCTGCTGTCTGCATGGGGGGGGGGGGGCTCTCACCAGTTTATTTGAGGGAAACAAACAAAACGACACAAACGGGATGAACTGAAAATCCAGAAAATCCGGTACTGATGGGTTAGGGTTAGGCTGTGTGTGTGTGTGACGAGTAAATCAATGGTGTTTACTGGAAGTGAGGCGAAGTAAAGTCAAGCTGTTAATGGGGAAGGGAGGAGGCACTAATACCACATCAATAACCAGGTGAAGTTAAAACTCTAGTCTGTCTGTAACGGAACATGAGAGGCAACCAGGACAAGAAGCCTCTTCATCACTAAAGCCGCTTCCAGACGTGAACTCTGCACTGAACTCCAGAGATTCTCCAGAGATTCTCCAGAGTGTGACCACGCTAAAGTCCGATTTGTAAAAGTCTGCAGATTAACCGAGGACACACAGCAGGAGATCCTCGTGTTGATGACGTTTCTAACGACGCAAAAACAAACATCTCAGGATGAGAAAGCGAAGAAGACGCAGAAGACGTGACGAAGATGTCAAGAGAGCTTTTGGTGATTAGAGCCGATGCTGGTGTCATAATTGATACGTTACGGAGAAAGTCCAGACCAGATTCTGCTGCCGCCCCCCGGAGGTCACGTCTGCAAACGGCTTAAGTTTTCTGTCCCATCTCTCGCTTCCTCATCCTCTCGTGACCTGTCCTCATGGTCAACGTGCACTTCAGCAGCAGCAGCAGCGGCCATGCAGGAAAAGAACACAACACAACGGGATAGATCAGCCCTTTAAAACTCCTCCCACTGCTCGTGCGCTTACACAGCCCTTTGCCAGTGAGGGACATGGAGAGTCGACAGGTTGATTGATTGACTGATTGGTTCTTGGACACTTGCAGCGGAGCGGCCACGAAGCGAACGCTCACACCGGCTGTTTCCTGCTCGATTCTGCTCCACGGCCACGATCTGCCTCACGGGCCTCATCTATCAAACCAGGCACAGGACGAGTTCTCAATGTGAATATGGAGGATTTAACAAATCTCATCTGTTCACATGTGCACATGAAGGCACTTTGAATACAGACGCCACCAGAAGATCTACTGTGGGCACAGAAATCCCTTTGAACGTCCAAGTCGTCTTAATATGTGGAATAGAAGGAATAAACTCTGTGGTTTAAAGTGCTATTTAAACAATTAAGAGATAAATGTTCTAAGTGAATAAAACAAAAACCTGAATGAACTGTTGGATCCTGTTTGTAGAAACTCGTGTGGCAGATAAATGAGGCCCCTGGTATTTTGACTTCATGCATGTCCTCACAGTCACATGTATGACAACTGTAAATACCCGACTCCGCTGTCTGAGGTAAACCGCTTAACCACCGCTCCACCTCCTGACGTCACCACCCTGTAACCACGAGCTGAACCGTCATCCCCCAAACTCGCTCCACGGCCCGACGAGTCCGAGGAGACCGAGTGGACCAGTCTCAGAGCACTTAAGGTCCTACAACATGGAGGCGTGTCACGTCATTGGTTGAAAAACGGATCTCGTGGGACAAAACCCAAGCTGGATATCGGAGAGAAGAGGAATCACAAAGATCTATTTGTTTTCAGAGACCCCACGTGAGGAGAGATGAGCTGGTCCTGGCAGAAGCTCCAGCACATCACACACAAGGTAGTTCAGGAGGTGGAGAAGGAAGTGAAACAGTTGATATGTCAAAACATTCTGGCACCGAAAAGCAGTCAAAGTGTGAAGAGGGATGATTAGAGCCCGACCGAAACCAATGTGAGGCAGTAAAAGATTCCAAATACCGATATATCGGCAAAGGAAATGGAACTGAGGCTTCATATTTTACCAATTAACCATAAAAAAGAAAACGCACAGACGACCAAATATGTTGAAGTTGACTTAAGAAAATAAACATATTCTGCTTTGTATATTCTGTAAAATAAAAGTTTCAATAGTTGCAGAAACATAAGCTGATGAATCGTCGGGTTCTAGAAAAGATCTGAGATGCCACCCACCCACACACACACACACACACACTGAAAACAGAGGGAAGAAAGGAAGGGAAGGAAGCGAGGGAAGGAGAGGAGGGACAATATGCTAGAAAACATTTGGATGGAATAGAAACAATGAGCAGGTTTCAAGTGGCGAGAGGTCAGTTCTTTAGGGTGGTTCTCAAACGTCTTGGTTTGTCTATGTCCAGTCCCAGCACCCTTAGCTCCAGTTAAAACCCTCCCACTTCCTGTGGTTGATGGTTCATCAGCGGCAGATCGAAGAGGCATTTCCCACCGCGTCTCGCCAGACGTGTCCCCGGCGGCCATGACACTGTAAAAGCCGTAAAATCCTCTCGAGCGACATCACTCTTTACGAGCTCCGACCTTGATTTGACCCCAAGGTTCACTCCTCGTTAGAAGCACTCTCCTCTGGCGAGAAAAAGGCAGCCATGCCCACCAATGTGGAGTTATGGGAGGCTGAAATGACGATAACAGTGTGTAGGAGGACGAGGGCCAGCAGGCAGATCTTCAGTCGCCCGCTGCACAGTCTCGGGGAGGCAGCGGAGGTGACCGAGGCCCCCTCGGGCTGACAGGAAGACGCAGTCCTTTTTAAAGTCCCGCCAGAAGGGCTGTCCATTTTGGAGTCCCATCGGACGTCACAACACTCTGCGTCGCTGTCTGATGGATGATCTCCCAAGAGTCCTGAGGGACAGAAGACACAGGTTGATTAGAAGATACGGGATTTAAGACAAGGGTCAAGGTCACGAGGTTCTCTGACGGCTGATAGCAACTAAATGAATCGATGAAGGAGACAGAAATCTATAATTAAATCTATTTTATTTCACTTCTTTTCTGCTTCTCTTAGTACCAACCATCTAATTTGCAGTTTAACTCCAGCAGACTGATGCAGACCTTCTGGATGCATTGAGAGAGAAACCCAGCAGACCTCGGCTCAGCAGGACCAGACACAGTGACCCACCACTGAACTCAAATTAAAGTCCACGATCAGTGGGGGGGGGGGACACATCACTGCAGCGGGTGATGACTCGAGAAGCCTCGACTGGACGTCTTGAGACAGTGAACTGAGACCAGTGGGCGGGTGACAGCAGATCTAGGTCACGCTGATCCGACACGGATTAGGTTCTACACCCAAAACACATCAGGGTTTAAGAATGAGAAGCAAAACTTTTTTTTTAAGAACATCGGAGGTCGATGGAAGTGAAGAGGAAACTCTTCTCGACATCGTGTGGTCACGTACACACAACACGTCTCCGAGACTCCGGTTTCCATTCATCTGACGCTTATTTCATTCATCTGCCAAAGAAAAGGATTTAAATGAAAAGAAGCAGAGAGAAGAAGAATCGTATATAATCTGTTCTCTTCTCTTTCACAAGATGTAAATTAACAAAGCAAATAATTCAATAACATTTTGAATTCCCTCACGTCCCTCTTCTAGTCCCTGAGTTATGATTTATTTTTAAAGAAGCTCACAACAAAAGTGAATCAACATATTTCTTTGTATTTCTTATTGGTTTTTAATAAAATGTTAATTTTGGATCCTTTGTTGAGATTCTTCCATCAACTGCTTCCTCTCACTGTGAAGCAACGCTCCATCGATTTGGTTCTGAATCTTTTCAATATCTCTGTTTCTTTTAAGTTAAAATAACTTTTCTGGATGATGGTGGGCAAAGTTTTCTTCAGAGCTTTATACATCATTTGCAGAATATTGTAATCTTCTAGTTCCTGAAACAAAAATGGATTCTTCCTGTATTTTTCTTTTTTCTCTTTCACTAAAAAGTGTTATATGCGAGTACAGTAAAGTTCAGTTACCCAGCATGCCCTGGTCTCGTAAGATGCAGCACTATGTGTGGTGTGAGAGAGGATCATCCCTCAGGTGGAGCCGGGCCGAGGGAGCCTCAGGGTTTTGCTTTGCCGGTTGGGGGAAACGATTGAAGCAGAAAACCAGGTCGTTCCAAAGAGTCGACACACTTTCTGTTGCCTCAGAATAAATCAGGGGTGAGAAGTAAACACAACCTCCATCGCCCCCCCGCCTGAGAGGCGCTTCAAACTGACGCCGCCTCGCCACCTCTTCCTGGGAACGTCGGCACGCAGCCAGTGTCCGGCCCTCTGAGGAGGAGTCCTCGTGATTACTACTGTATGAACCGCAGTAAATATAGAGAGGCAGGCCAAGTTCAATTCATCAATGCATTGTTAAACTGTCCTGTGGGCCCTGCAGAGCTCACACACACCACTAGATGTCATCAGAAAGCCTTTCCAAAGCCCTCCAGGAAGATCCAGACAGAGAGGAAGCACACTGAGCACGAGTTCACACGGAGCCTCCCTTTATAAAACGCCATTCACCAGCAGTAATTACATTGAGAGGGATTCCTCTGAGGTGTGTGAGTATTGACCTGTGCAGATGAAGCTGGGGCTGCCGCCGTGGATCAGGTCGTCGTTATCCGGCAGAATGAACGGACAGCTCTGCTGGACCTCCAGGCAGTACTGCCGGCACGGCACCTTCTTCTTACACGACTGCTGGGTGGTGGGGAAGTACTGGGCACAGAGCCAGGGCTTATAGGCCGTCTGGGGGGGAGAGGAGAGTTAGAGAGTAAACCACGACAAATAAAATGAGAACATAGATGGATGTAGAAGATGTAGAATAACTTTGAAAACACGTTAACATCAGACTCGGGCTGCAAAGAACAAATATTGTTATTGTTGAGTAACCTTCTAGTAATTTTCTGTGACCCAGACATGATCATATCTCTTGTTATATAACTAATTCAACTCTAAATGTGATTTCATCCTTCATTTACTCTGCTGCTCCTCCTTCTGTATCATTACCAACCACTAACCGGCGACAAGATTAACCTCACAACATACACTCGTCCTTTCTGTGCTGAAACTTCTGTGAAAATAGAAACCGAGCAGACAATTTTAGCCATAAGCTCAAGTATCCTTGAAGCCATCAGTCACGTGTTGAGTCTGATGTCAACAAGGCGAATGTTGAGGAGTTTTCATGGTTTTCACTCAAACAAGGAGGTGAAGACTTCATTGTGTGAGCGCTGGTTGTACAACCCACACAAGGTTACGTTATTGTCGCTGTGAGTCGATGTGTCTCCAGGAACCAGCACAGCGTGACATCTATTGTCTTGTATTAAGTGATGCTGTGTATGGAGGGAGTGATGTGTCACACTCAGGTAACAGTCATTTACAAATCCATAACTAACTGTTAGCAGCAATTAATGACCAGGTCACAGAATACTAAATGTGCTTTACGCTCGAAGACGTCAACATGGAAAGACGACTATAGATTCAAGCTCTTGAATCTATAGTCGTGTTTAGTCGTGTTTGGTGTATTTGAATGTTTAGAATGTTTTTCAATTTGGAATTTATCTCCTGGAGTTTGTGTTTGAAAGCTGCTTCAGAGTTTGAAAATGAAAAAATCGTCGTCTGTGGCCTGGTTCTCGTTTCTGCTCAAAGCTGCGTTGCTTGTAAAACACGTTTATAAAATCTCTGACCTGTGCATTGTGGGTAACACAGGGACTAACGTCTGTGCACTGATTAAAACACACATTTCCTCTGAAGGTTTACTGCATTTCATTCTCAGAAGTTTTGCATCTCTTCTGCTTTATCCTGTAGAATGAAGCGAAAACAGTCTCCAGACATGTCGTCACAAACACAAAAAACCCACAACAGAGAACACACACAGTTAATTACATTGTCGTTTTTAACCACAGGGGGACGGGATAGTTAACTGTCATTGTGGTCGGTGAGACGTCGACATGTTTTGTTAAATTACACACAGAGCCTCCACCAGGCTGAAAAGGTGACCCCCCCCCCCCCCCCCCGAATCTCTTAAAACGCAGAGAAATCCCCCAGGCAACTGATTTGTTTCCATCTTTAGAACGAGAAAGACAAAGATAACAATCAGGGTCAATTATGATCATTATAAAAATAATCTGATTACAGTGATGGTGATGAGAATCATAATGATGACAACAACATGGAGCAGAGTGATCCTGTTTGGGTGTGGTGTATGACTGTACTGTACGGATTTCCAGGAAATACACTGATCCTTCGGAACAATAACACAAAGGATCCATCTCTGTTAGAGTTGTTGTTTTTCCGTGGATGATCTGTCGTAACAAACACGTTCTTTCAACCCGTGACGACACATCTTTGTATCTTCGAGGGTAATTTGGACAAATCGCACACCGAGCTGAGGAGGAAAGCGTCTCCAGGCCAAGATGAAAATCACAGATCAACTGATTACGTCTGTTTCAGTTGTTTTTTTTGTGCGTCCTGTTGTGTTGAATCTCTGACGGCTTCCTATCTGTGCCCGTTTGACTTTAATCTGCCTTTAATTCGGGTGATTTAGCATAAATTCTGGAGGTAATCCGCCCAGGGGCTGCCACGGCGATCAACACAGAACCACAACACTCCCATCGCAGTCAGACGGGGAATCTGGGTCCTCCTGAAGATGTGTGCTGGCAGTTGCCAAGGTAACAGCTTTCTCTGCTTTTCATTAAAGCTCAATGGGAACTGCCCGGCTCCGTGCCGGTCCTCTGTCTGTGTGCACGCCTCCCAGCACGCGTGTGTGAAAGGGGAAGCGTATGAGAACAAATTGAGTTAGTCAGGAAGCAGGCCTGCAGTCCGATCGGTCTAATGTGTGATCAGTGTGAATGGGAACCTGGCACTGAAAGAGCCTCATGCAGCTCAGTCTGAAGCCCGGGGACACAGACAGGAACCACTACGAGCTGGTGATGGTTCCCAGCAGAGCTTCATGCCCCCCCGCTCATCGCAGCCCCGGCTCGGCCATTTGGGTTTCAGCCCTTTTCAGGCGTCACGTCCGTCAACACTTCTTCTGTTTCAAGGGTCAAATCGAGGAGAACCTCGGTCCTGATGTTGTGGAAATTGAAACTGATGCAAAGGTTGGTTCTGCCAGTCACATGCACATTCATACAGCGCGTCTATGTTCTCAACTTTCCCCATAAGCTGCAGAAATCGTTACCACTGAACCAGACAATGAGCGATGCCTCTGTTGCCATCACGGCTACGACAAACCTTATTGAAGCGAAGGAATCAGTCTCAGTGAACTTGTATCTTGCATTTATATCTTAATAGAAACGAACAACTATTGAAAACTACATGAAATGAAGCGATACTAAGATTTGCTCAGCTTCAGACGGATCCATAGCTCATCACAGATGGACCCCACCACCCCCCCTCCGTGACTTCTGTGTGGCTCACTTTGGTCGCTGCGCCGGTTCACAGGAACCAGCTGCCTTAGACTGACGGCTCAGTGTGAAGGACCAGGGCACAGGGCTTCCCCTCACCATTCACATGTCATGTGACACAGAGAGGACTGTGGGATAATCTCTCTGCTGCCAGACACGGAGGTGTTCGCAGAGTATGAATCCACAACCAGGAGGAAATGTCAAACATCTAATAACTTCAATGACATGAGACAAATTGTCCTTTTACTTTGAGAGTTTTAGAATCAGGCTGATACCTTGGATGGTTCAAATATGACGGCTGCTAATCAAGATCTCTGTTCACAAAATGAAATTCAGCTAAAAGTACAGTGTGAAGTATTTATTACTCGTTATGTCAAGTTAGTTTGATTAATTAGCAAAACAACTGTGATAAAATCAGCCTACGTCACAAATGAAGTGCCAGGTTAACAATAAGCCGATATATCAAGGGGTTAAGCCCCCGGGTGTGTAACAACTTTAACTCAACACAGCCTGAAGTATCAACACACACTCTAACACACAGAGTGGCTATAAAGTGAAATGACAAAGAAGGCTATAAAAAGCGTATGAGTCAAGCTGCCGTGAGATCCCAGTTAGAAGCTGAATGACACAGATCATTACCACTCACACAAATCATGGTGTCAGTGCAACAGGAAGCAGCGCTCACACTACCTCAGCTATTTCCAGACCTGTTTCTTCCTTTTCATTACAGCTCGGGGGGGGGGGGGGGGGGGGGGTAGCCCTGTAATGTACTGAGTGTGCAAAAAACATTAGATCCATGATACTGACGACTCTCAAGTTTAGTATTTGAGAAAGAAGGGTCGGTCCAAATTCTGAGGCAGCTTTCGTAGGCTGATCAACATAAATGAAAAGAAACAGCATCAATCTCGTCAACGTTTTTTACTTTGATGAACTCACAACTCAATAATCTGGCAGGACATGGGGGGGCGGGGGGGGGGGGGGGAATAGTTGGTTTGTAATTTCAGTGCAACTCTCGGTTCATCGTCCACCAACTGGAAAACTGCAGGTTCAAAACGAGCTGCAGTGGACCACTGTTTAAAATGTCAATTCAAGTTATTGATGAATCCATATTGAAGTACATGTACATTGGTGAATAGTAGTTTTTTTCAGGTATCTGTACTACTCTAGTTTTAATCAATTCAATGAAGAATGCGTACTTGTGCCATCTCTGTTCACCACTCTTACATATTAAGCTATAAAGAGTGAAAACGTGTGGATTCAAAGAATACAACTTAATCAAAATAGTCAGACGTTAAACTGTATCTTCTGGCTGCAGCTTTATATTGAATATACATAAATAGCACTGACGTTAAATGAAGGGTTTTCTTTTTAAATAACAGAATACAAAGCACTTATATAGCTGATGTTAAACCTGCTATTGTCTGTGGACGACTTCATTATTTGTGCAAAGTGTTCACATTATATATAAAAACACAAAGAGCCGTGTCCCTTTCTGTGACACACCTGAAGAAGAAGGAAAACAGTAAACAAGGGCCTTGATTAGGGATCCATCAATCGTATTGACAGGCTCCCAGAGGCTTCCAGAAACCATCAGCCCTTTAACTGGAAATGCAGCAAGGAGCAGATGGCATTATGGGATGTGGGAGCGCGCGGCCGGACTGACACGATCCAGGAGGCTTTTTATGACCCGTCTCCTGCGTCAGCCCCTGATACATGCATGGACATGGAGGACTGGTTCAACCTATCAGCACATAAAGATGTAGGCTGCATCCTTTCCCCGAATCGATGTGTTGCAGATTAGTTCTGAGAAAACATGATCATGAATGTGTATGGCAGGATTTGTTTCCAGGCTGGTTCTACGCACAGATTTACTAAACAGGAAGATGTCACAGCTGCCGAGGGAAACCAACCCGATGTGTGGATCCGTTTGGTTTCACGCGGAGTCGATTAGAGTCACAGGATCTCTGTTGACTTGTTGATCTGCAGCCTCTCCTCTCGTCTGAGCTCGGAGAGGCCGATGAACAGGTCAGCGTAACTTTCAACACGAGGCCGTCACCTCCAGCCACAGCGGCCGCTCTTCAATAAGAGTTCCATAGAGCTGCAGAAGCTTGTTTTAAAAAACAGATGGAAAACTAATATCCTACCATCATTGTGTTTTATTTATATTTTCTACTGGACTTGCATTATTTAGTCCCTCAACTCATTTTGTTATTTTTAATCTCTTTTATTTCCTCTTTTAATTTGCTCTATGTTATATTTATAAACCTTGAATTTACCTTTGTGTATTGAATAAGCTTTATAAATAAAACTGCTTGATTATGTATCTTACTGTCTCATACAGCGCTGAACTATATGAAGGTAGCTGCCACAGAATGACGACAACCGTTTTGGCTAAATGCTTAAAAAATCATTATCGGCCAAGTGTTGGCAGGATTGATGGTGAGGGACGGAGGAGGAGTGATCGGCCTGAGGGGGCAGAGCGATCGGTGTAAAGATTTATTAGTGAACAAGGGAGTGAAAGGGTCAAAGGTCACGGTGTGAATGTCCGTGTGCTACAAACAGGTGAGGAACAACATCAGAGAACATTCACCTCAGTCACTGCATAAAACGCTCGAAACGGGAAGGCAGAAAAATCATATTTCTTTATGACACAATACTTAATACAAAATGTGACAAGAACAAGTCTACGTTCATGTCAGCAGCTCTTTAGGCTGAGACACAGGCTGAGACACAGGCTACTATGTTCTTGTTGGAAACACGTTGCTGGTCTGGAATCTGAGGTAAAGGGGGGGCAGACACATGCATTCAAAGCTACGTTCAACAACGTGGTCTAGATTCATGTGAGCCAGGAGCCAATCACAGAGCCAGGGAAGAACAGTAACACTTGTGGTCTTGGAAACCAGGAACCAAGAGACGCCTGATTGGAATTCTTTAATTAAACCAATTCTTCCTCCGAAGCATCTTTCCGAAGCCAAGACAAGTATCTGCTGACTCAATCTATAGAGTTTCATGACCTTTACATTTTTCCAGGCTGACCCACAGCAAACTCTGAAACATCCCCTCATGTTCTCTCTTTTCTTTTTCCACTCATCCACTGCTCGTATTTCCCTTCGCTCCCTCGAAAGCATTTGAAAATGATGTCAATCAGCGTCTGGAACTTCTGAATGAAAAGCTGTTCATCAATTATGATGATACACATCCAAGTTTCAAAGAGGGATGATTTTTAATAAACTAAAAACATCGTACAATCCTGCAAATTCTCAGTTGGAAGCGCAGCCGACTCCCACTGTCTTACTTACTGCACAGGACAGCAGCATACATCACCAAACCATGAGTTTAATGGAAGAAAGGGTCGATGAAGCATGTTTGTTATCGGAGGAAACACAAAGGCTTGCTCTTATACATAAAGCAACTCATGCCCAGTGACAATTCATTTAACATGGGCCTCAATCATCCTAATGGGCCGAACAGAGCTTAACAGACACTCAAACACAACCTCTTACCCAGACCACTGGGCTCATGCAGGCCGGGTTTAAAAAAGGCTTTTCAAAGGGGCACCAGAGGCACCTTACAGGCGAATAAGAGGAAGGGGGGGATAATCCCATTAGGGCCAAGTGGTGGGGAATTTAACAGCACACGGGATATTTGGGCGTCATCACTCTGATATCGGACATCACCAGCTGTGGCTGCCAAGAGAAACCAAACCTCCAGCCGACTGCGAACAGACACCGTCCACATCAGCCTAACGCACAGTGACAGGGGTTTACATTCACCCTGTAGACAATAATCCATTCAAACACCTATGCAGACAATAGGACCGTTAGACTAATTGATGTCATGCCCATAAATGAACGGCGGTATTAGTTTGACCCTTTCACGGCGGAGGAGAAGAAAAAACATCCTGCGTTCCAACATCTTCATTTTCTGACATTTATGAGGCCGACGTGATGAATGTTTTCATAATTAAATTTCACTCGTTCCATCATCGCCTTAAAAAGGAGAACACATCGGCAGCTAAATGGAATTCATCTCCGGGGAGGATTTTTTAAAGAAGTCATTATAACACATCTGTGCAGGTCCTCCGGGACTTTAGTGGCTGCATGTGTTCAAACAAAGAGTCGGTTTGAATCTGAAGCCTGGAAAATAAGTTACGTAGCATAAATACATTTAAAAAAGGTCTTATTCTTTTTATAAATGAATATGAGCTCCCGCTGTCCCTCCATCCACTTCCTCCCCGTGGAGCTGTTGGCGATGCTGCATCGTGGACAGGTCGCCAGACGAACATTCACACCTACTGACAATTTAGAGTCGGAGAAGCCAGAGCACCAAATCCGTTCAGACATGGGGGGACAAGCTAACACAAAGACCCCACACAGACCAGGATTCAAACCAGGAACCTTAATTTAAACAGGTAGAACTGTATGTGCAAGGATACAGAGACAGATGAAGCGGACACCCTGATTGGACATGATTTGGTGCCAACATATGTGGATGGTGCAACACTGATGGGATATATTATATCTTGTCATCTATTTGTGTGCGTTTCTGTTTCATGGTTGAAGGTGGTTTCGATGTTTTAAATTAAAAACCATGCGTCCTAAATGGAATCGCTCCCGTCAGCTGAGATGATGCTGCTCCGATTCACTTCACCGCTGATTGACAACCCAGCGATATGTCAGAGAAATTACTCCGCATGTCATCTATAATGGAAACGCCACCGAGGTTAAATTAGGCCTATTAATTGGGCAACCCACGTTAACCCCTTCTGCCTGGCGCGTTTCCCTCCCTCCTGCCGCCTCCTGCACTTATCTCATCTGCTCTCCGTGCAGCGCTTCACTGTTAAAGCAACATGGAAGCGCCTCCGTGCTCTTTCCTTCCCTCTCTCCCCGCCTCCTGCCTCATCAGCATGCCGCTCAGGGACCTGCCCATTCATAAAAGAGCTGTCGTGGGGTGGGCTGGGCAAAACCCTCTCCAAGGTCAGCGTTCACTACTGCTGCTGCAGGAAGACACAATGGCGGAAAGCACATGTGAGCGGTTTTCCGTGTGCAACCTGCAATGCACTGCAACAACCTTGGTTCACTCGTGCACGGCTGCAGTGACGTCTTTGTGCGAGACGCTTGTGCCCCATGATGCGTAGATGTATACACACAAAACACAGCCACACAAAGAACACAACTATTAAATTCACACAAGAAAATTATGGATTTACATGAAAATGTTGTCCCTTCACTGACAAGAGGAAATCCTCACATTGTCCCCTGATGTGATTCCTATGATACTGACTGAATATTCAATGAACACGTTCAAATCAGAGATCAAATCAAGCAGTACGGCAAAATCTGCATAAACAGATTTATATTACGTCACAGATTATCTTGTGCTATCATTTTCATAAATTAGCCCACTAAAAAAAACATGCTATTAGTGTTTCACATGCAGCTACTGACATTCAGTAAAGAACAGCTTGTGCATGATAACAGACAGTATGGAGTAGATACAGCTGCAGACTCGCTCTTCACTTAACTGAAGTACAAGACTCCTTGTGGGACTGTTACTCACTTAAATTCATTAGTTGATCAACAGAAAGAAAAAAAAAAAAACGTCCATCTTCTCCAAAAAGAAATGATTTATTGATTTTCCTTGTTTGTAGCATTTTTAACTGAGTATCTGTGAGTTCAGGTCTGTTGATGAGACTAAATATTAGATTCAGAGATGTAGCCAATTACGAGTCGGTCTCAGCTGTCAATCATGATGTTAAGCCCTGTTTTTGTTTTAATAGCATTAAAAAAACAATTAAAACCAATATGATTTGAACTCTGACTTTTTAGCTTGGTCCTGGTGGATTTAAAAGTGTTTCAACTTGTTACACGTTTAGATGAGATTTTGTTAAAAAACGACAAACACAGGAATATAACTAAGATGTAGAGTAACCCTGGATTCTTTCTAAATCCTATAAGCCGCCCCCCCCCCCCCCCCCCCCCGTAAACACACCCACACACAACCAAACAGATTCAAACAGTAACTTGATACTTTCTCAGGCTATTTGCCCTCTTTTGGTCAGAGGAGCTGCCCGCTATCACATGAAGGACGAGCGAGCGCAGCAGGGTTCAGTGCAGATCAGTAAGGATCAACCTCTTAGTAATGCGACCACCGCAAACATGTTTGCGGCCGAAAAGGATCTAAGGAGGAAGGACGTTGTGGACGCTGTGGACACTGTCCTCCTTTCCACTTGTACACAACCTTGGCTAAGATTAGACATGGAGTTTGACCTGTAGGACGTGGAGAAGGATGAGTGCACACATCATGGTAGTGATGTGGTGGTGAAAGCAGGAGAGAGAGCAGCAGGACGTGAAGTAGAAGCTGGAGCAGATGAGCGAAGACAAGAGACTCAGTGATAACTCGGTCTGAGATGAGACTGAGAGCGACCAGCAGGTACCCACCAGAACAACTTAGGGATTTAAGTGAGAGAAGGAAAATCTGAAGTTTCTTAAACTTTTTTCACAAATTGAGTAATTCACACAGTAGTTTACCAATGTTAAAATGCAGTAGAAATAAGCCCGGGATCTTCATCATATCTATATTTGTGTTAATGTCAAATTTAAACCTTAATTTTACAGAATAAACCAGGCAGGAAACATCTGCCGCATCAGTCAGGCTTTACTCTGGCATTACAGGTACGGAACCCTCCATGAAACAACGTGATTTCAGTGCTGAGATCACAGTTCTTTGTTGGAAGCAGTAATTTCACTGCCAATGAGCCTTTGAGAGGCCAAGTTCGTTTTGGCTTCATTATTTCCTGTGCAACTACAAGAGTGTCTGAGATTTCAGCTGAACACTAAATGCTGGAAAACGCTGGGGCTTCTCAAGCAAGCAAGCGCGTCGGGCCTGGACCTGCTGTCAGGATGAATGGAGGGTTTTCACCATCGAGGATCCCATTGAGAGGAGCGAGTACAGCTATGTCCACAGTGTGAAGCTTCACCTGAGGCTACGGGAATCAAAGCACCACCTGTGGACCAAAGAACCCACTCTTGCAACAACAAACACCGCTCTCCATGTCAAATATCCTCACTTGAAATATCCGCTGGCAGACGCCAACTCTAACGGCCTTCCCTGCTGCCACGCATGTCGAAACGAGACGTGTGAGCCACGGATCTATTTGTTTAATGCATCCACACTTGCCAGCTCAGTGTACACTGTAATCTTGCCATATTTACAGAGATTACGTATAAACCTGTCAGAGCGGAAACACAACTTATAGCGTTCGGCTTCTCCGCGGCAGGTAGCCATTAACTCAACAAGAGCTTGACATTATCGCTTGAGTCACGCTGCTCTCTGCTGCAGACCACATAGACGGGACTCGGGAAACCTATAATCACGTAGGGGCAGGAGCAAGGCCGTTGTTAGAGAAATTAGCAGCTTGGCGAAATTACTGTTTTCCCTCGAAATGCCAAACGACAAGGGCCGAGGCCGACAACGGACAAAACATGAATC
This sequence comes from Platichthys flesus, assembly GCF_949316205.1. Lineage (NCBI taxonomy): Eukaryota > Metazoa > Chordata > Actinopteri > Pleuronectiformes > Pleuronectidae > Platichthys > Platichthys flesus. The sequence goes on along the minus strand of NC_084966.1, from coordinate 2,478,958 downwards.
ATGAGCTGGGCTTGAGTTCAGCCGAGGGAAAGAAAGAATGTCACACACGCAGTCTTGAGGGATCTCGTCGTTTCTGAGAGGAGCTTCTGATCGGCGCGGGCCTCTGCATATTCCAAAGCTGCAATCAATCTTGACTGTGTTATAGCTCAGGTCAGGCTTAACCGATTCATTAGCGCAAATACTGCTGATGGGATATAAAGCCTCAAATGGAACTAAAGCTGCATCTAATGATTATTGTCGTTATTGATAAATGAAGAAGAACTTATGGATATTCCGTTTGCAGCATGGTCAGACTTTGACAGGCAGGTAATTGATGAACATGTTTATGATTGATCCGTTAATCAGATAATCACTTAGATGCTCAGATGTCAAACATCTTCAGCTACAAAACAATGACAGTTTCTTTTGTGTTTAAAACATAAGATCCCTTAAGGTGCAGCAGTCCCCAGCTGCTCGTCAGTGTTTGTACGAAGGCTGAAGAAAAATATCTGTTGTTTTAGAAGGATTAACACTTAATACAGGGAATTAAAGAGAATATTAAGGGAAGTAAATAAATGTTTGATGAATAAACACACACGCACAGACACACACACACATCTACAAGTTAATGAAGTTATGCCTGTTACAGCGTTTCTGCAGGTTTCAACAAGTGACCTACACTTCCCCATGATGGAAACTTTATCAGTTCTGTGTTGGTCTTGTGTGTAGTTTTATTATAGGGTCTAAGTATCTGTACCACTGAGAAAGACAACAACACACAGACATTACAAACTATGTTTATGCTGCTTCTCTAAAGAAAAGACCCAGAAGTATTAAAGACCTAGTAGAATATAATTTAACATACTTTTTAAGAGCTAAAATTCAGATTATTGAAAAAAGACTTGTTGCAGAAACCCTGTGTTAAGGCTTTTCTTTAACTTCGATTAATTGTTCGCAGCCTCAACCAAACCTAACCATAACCAATTCATACCGAACCCTAACCCATGTGACCAGGATGTCAGACCTGACCTTTAGCCTTAGGGCCTGGATTTAGTTCACATGTCCTGAGAAGGTCAGTGTTGTACTGGAAAGCTCCTACAAACAACAAACACACACACACACTAAACCTAACCTAACTTTAACCTAAACCTTAACCTAACCATAACCTTAACCTAAACAGAGGCTTAGCCAAATCTTAATACAGGTCTTCACCTTAAAGCTAACATTTAGGGGCCCACAACAGCGGTAATAACCTTTAACTGAACGTAACCTGACCATAACAAAAGCTTAACCAGTAATACCTGGACACACACACACACAAACACACACGCACACAGATTTATGAAGCAGTACTTCCATGTGCTTCTATTTAAACTCATATCATTATCAGTCTGATCGGAGATTTGATGTGAATGAGAACGGAACCGGGCGGAGTTCAGCACCGCGGACAGCTCCGGAGCTCTCCGCGGTGCTGAACAGCAGCGGGGCTCTCGGGCTCTCTTGCCCCGCGGACGGTGATACGCGAGGCGGATAAAGACGAGGAGCGAGCCCGGGCCTGGAGCTGAGCAAACACACACAAGCCTTCCGCGACATTAAGCAGAGGAAACCACCTCTTGACTTGAATGAAACGCTCTCGATGTGGAGTGGAGCGGCCATGATGAACACCTGGCGGACTGCGACAACACACACACACAGACACACACACAGGCCCCAGAGTTGTGTGCAGATGGCAGCACTCTCCTTCCGGCTCATTAAGACCTCACAGGCTGTAAAGGCTCATTCAGAACGTGTGCACATGTCTGTGGATGCCGCACATTGGGGCCTAAACGCGGCGAGGAGATGAATGAACATGAGGCCCGGAGTCTCCTTGAATCTGTCACCCGTCTCCATGGCGACAGAGGATGAGGAGGAGGAGGAGGAGGAGGACCAAAACTGGCATCCACACCCGGGCCCAAATCAACAGATGGCCACCCCCACCCCTCCATCACCAGCACCGGGCAGCAGCGGCAGCAGCAGCAGGCGGTAGCAGCGGCAGCAGCACCCCTCCCCTCTCCCCTCGACTGCAGCCTACCTTGCACTGCTCCATGCACGTCCTCACCGAATATGCCTCCGGCTCGTATTTCTGACTCAGGAGCTCAAAGTCCTCGTATTTCTCCTGGGCGTGCTGGTCATAGCGCTGGTACGCCTGCACGCACAGGCTGCACCGGCTCGTGTCGCCGTCGCCGAGCACGTCGAGGCTGCAGTTCAGGTTGTCCGGACTCGTCGATCCGTAGAACAGGTCCAGCAGCGAGTAGGAGTTACAAAAGGAAAGGTACAAATCGCTCATATTTACAGCCGCCCGCGTCCCCTCTTGGTCGGAAAGGCCCCTGCACAGATGGTCGGCGTCCGCGATAGCGAAGCAGTTCTTAGATAAACTATCCCGGTGGCAAGTTTCGAGGCGCCACAAATGTTTGGTGGAGTTTCCTATAAAAATAGCATCTGGGTTTCCTCTGAGGCTGGGGTGCGCTGAGTGGGTCTGGGGGGAGAGGCGCACGGAGGAGGAGGAGGAGGAGAACTTGTCCCGGGTGCGGACCAGTTTGGCCTCGGCGCAGAACCACAGGTGATCAGAGAGCAGGATGGTGAGGAACAACAGGGATGCCAAGGACAGTCGCCATCGCTGCGCCCTCTCCGAGTCGGTGAATGGCTTTTGGTTGTCTCGGGGGGGCTCTAGCCAGATTTGGAAGCCGTCGTCATCTTCTTGCTGCCAACACGTCCCAGCACCCCTGGTCATATTTTGGGAACCGGCCACCGTGGGGGCTCCTCTGCCGCAACAGTCATTGACGTGGGGTCGGCTCCGCGTTCGCCTCCCCTCGGGTGTCGGGCGGTGGGTTGTCCCGGCTGGCCTTCGCGATCACCGGTAATTCCCATGGAAAGCAGCGGGGCTCGGATGGGGAATCAGGCGCTGGCGACCACGGGCCGCATCCTCCATGGCTGACCGGTGAAGCCGCTGTCCTCCTCTGCGCGTCGTTTTCACAAACACTCCCCGACGCCTTTACGTTTCCCCCGGCCTCTGTCGTGCGCTGCCCTCCTCCAACATGGCGAAGCGGTTCTCCTGTGGTGTCGGCGGGTGGGCCCGCAGCCTGTGACGGACCTCCTCTCGTCTTCAAGCCCTCACCGTCCTCATATCGACGCCGTTGTCAAGTTGCCACCATGTTCGCCCAGGAACCGTGTGTTCGCAGGAAGCTGTGTCAGGTCGGCGGCAAATAACCCGCTGGGCTTCCGGGGTACGCCTTCACAATAAAGTCCACGGGGAGCCTTTTGTTGCCTCGTGTCAAAACCAGGTTCTGTCTTTATGATCAGAAACTATGATCCTGTTCTCATTATTCATATCTATAAGATCTATATACATATATGAATAGGTATAAATTTCTAATTGTATAAAATATGATTTAGTTATATAAGCATGTATGTAAGTATATATAAAGATGGGTGATTTTTCACAATAAGAGATGCTATATGTTATAAGGACAATGTGCAGGAGGACACTAATGTGCACATTACATTTTGAGTTTAAAAAAGGGGAATCATTCAAGTTGTATCTTATGTCTCATGTTGGAAAGTTACATATTGTGTTTAATTTTGAAGATCACCGCCTCTGATTTCCGGTTTATTGCTGCTTCCTTCTTCCTCTTGACCAAACCTCTCCATCTCTGACGTTGTGCGCGCGCACCACAGTCGAAGCATCCCACGGTACAAAGGCATGTCAGTGTAAAAATACTCTAATCTAATGAGTTTCAAAGTAAATACACATTTAAACTATTAATGTGTAAAGAGCAAGAAATAAATAAGAAACAACAGTGAAACCAAACAGGTGGATAATATATACTGAGGAATAAAGGGGGTTTGGGAGTCTTATTTTGAAATACACAATAGCAGAATTGTTTCAGTTGTGGCTGACTTGACTTTGAACCAACCAGACAGGTCACTCACCTGATTCCAGCCTCAGGGCAGAAGCTCTAAACAAGAGAGAAGGAGCCACTTTGTGCGACTGCATGTTGGACTCCATTTAGAATCAGTCCCAACACAGACGTGTGCATGTGTCCAGGAGCTTTCCTCTGTTTGTGTTGTGTTGCTTCTGCAGAGAAGACGATTTAACCAGAAAGGAAATGTGACCTTTACCAGTGAAATCCAATCAGTTCATTTTTGAGTCTACGTTAAAGTTTGCAGTAACATTTTAAGGAAGTCCCTCAAGCTGATCTGAAGAAATCACGTTAAAGAAAAGCATAAAGATAATTGTGAGGCCATGGACCCTGACCTTTGACCTTTGACAATTCAAATCAAATAAGAATCTTTCAATAGAAGTAAATGTTTGCCCTAAATGTTAAGGGATTCCCTCGAGGCGTTCTGGATACATCACAATCACAAGTCAAAACACGTGGTTTGAGAGGTGACCTTGACCTTTGACCTTCAAATTCTGATCAGTTAATCTGAGCCACTTACTAATCGCTGGTTCACTTCCTGATCGATGATGTGGAACAGCGACAACCAGCTGAGTGAGAGCTCCTTCCCCGTCCGGTCGGGTGCTCCTGCGCTGCGAGGATCTATAATCGCTCACAGAGCCGGTGGTTGGAGTGTTCGTTGAAGCCTGGCAGGAATAAGCACTGGCTGAGCACCTCAAATTAAAGCCTGTCAGTCAAACGCTCCCTCTGCATCACCTGGAAATAGTCCAGAGTGGGCGACAGGTTACACACAGCTCATGAGTCCGGAGGATTTCTCTCTCAAAGCGTTTGAGACATTTTCTGACAAGTGGCAAAAGTTTCAGCTGAAACGGCCTCAAATGTCATTTAAAGGAATTTGTTTAAAACCCTTCAGGGATTATTCACACGACATGATTAGGAGCAGGTACTTCTTCACTTTTACTTTGACAATGTATTCATGCGGCATTTGCAATGCCCAAGACACCACAGGCGGCACCCTGCACCCCCGAGGCGACGGCTGTGAAGGTTATAACATATCAATGAGTCCCAGGGCACATTGGTGACATTTCTGGAGACGGGAAAGAAATGGCGACATCTTGGTTGAAGGGCCTTGAGCTGAAGTGGGTTTGACATACACCTGTGGAGCCCCTCGGTCTCTCTCTACCAGCGGAGCGCCAGCTAGCGAGCAGAGGCAAAGGCCAGCCCTTCACACACACACGTTTAAAGTTAATTACTAATTTTAAAAAACAAAATTATTATTATTAGAGTTGTATTTATTGTGTGATTCAAAAGAAAAAGCATAAAAGCCTAAAAGACACAAATCACAGAAAAGAGAAATAAATAATTCTGCAGTCTAACATTTTCTGCTTTGAGCTGATTTCAGACCTGCACTGAAGTCTGGATGTTTTCGTGGAATGTTCTGGAGGAGCTGGATGTGAGAACGCAAAAGTTCGAGTGAATTGATCCAGAGATTTTCCAGAACTTTTCCGCCCCTCACCTGAATGTTCCCCACATGTTCCTGTTGTAGTAGTGAACGAGTCACGGTTTTTCTCCAGAGTCTGAAAACTGCTCACCTTAAAGTTTTTGGCTTTAGAGGGAGAAAAATAATTCTCTTCTAGATTTAAAAACCTCATGATAAAATGATTCTGAATGCTAAAAAGAAAACCCGACACAGAGGAGCCTTAATGACTCATTTAGAAAACATCACATTTCCATGAAAGCCCTATTAAACGCTTTTTAAAAACCAATCTCTTATTTTTCTTTGAATGGTTTGTTTGATTTGATTAAAATCCCTTTATTTGAATGAATTAAAAGCCTAAAAACGAGGATTCTCCTCCAGCGTCTTCACCTGAAGACTCGTCAAACCAAGTAATCATTGTCATTCATCACATATCCTGCTTTGATTGAGTCACTCACCCACGAGTCTCTCACAATCTTAAACTTCTTCCTGAAGCTTCGCCTCAAAGTCCTTAAAACCAGAAGTCTCGTTTCCTCAGTGACGATCACATGAGAGACTCCCTCCTCCAACTGCTGCTCCACTCTGCCTCCATGGTACCGGAGCTCCAGCGCCCTGATGTCCAAACAGGACCCAGCTATGGCGGTTTCTGTTTCTCCTACGTCAGCACAGCTGTCCATGTAAACCGTGAATGGCCTGAACATGCTGGTGGGGAGGTCGTCCCAGCCGTAACGCTGCTCCACCTGCCCCACGTCCACGGCCGCCTGCTGGTCGCGGCTGCCGATGCGGTCGAACACCTCACGCAGCTGCTGCTCGTCCGTGTCCAGCTGGAAGCTGTCGCCGTAGCTGTCGTACTCCTTGGCGAAGTGTTCCCTGGTGGAGGGCGACATGTGGATCATGTGGTGCGGCTGCCATGGGACCACTTCCTTCTGTTGCAGGCACTCCAGCAGCCAGGACGCCCAAACCATGTCATGCTTGTTGGCCGATATCAGGTTCTTGACGCGCATGTTCTCCACGCCAGCGACCACACAGTACGTGTCGTGTCCGGGGTTCTGAACCACGATTCCTCCGCACCTAACATGGACAGGACACCAGTTACTTACAATATGATATTTTGTAAAAACGTAAAGCTTTTTTCATCTTTTTTTAATAATTAAACTGAGGTCTAACGTTTGGACCACAGCATTTAACAATCAGATAATTACATCTATGGTTTCGACAAACTACAAATTCATATATTTTCCTCGTACCTGACCACGCCCTGCTCCAGCTCGGCCTTTGGATGATCCTCGGTGCCGTTCAGGACGCAGAACTCCACATCTTCAAACATATCTGTCTCCTTTGTAACCCCAGAGAGGTCCTGTGGCTTGAAGTGGTCGATGAGGCCGCCCACCTTCTTGGGTTTGGGCGCCACCTTGCGCTTCTTCTTCTGTGGTTCGTCGTTGTTGATGCATAGGTGGCGCGAGGCGAGTTTCCCCAGCGCCTTGTTGCGGAACTGGTCCAGCTCGGCCAGCGTCAGGCACTGGTGCCACTCTTTGTCATCGCGGATCTTCTCGATCCTTGGGAAGCGCATGGTGCAGCTGGTTCTGTACATGTCGCTGCCGACTATCTCCGCCGCCTTGACTTGGATGATGACAGAATTGCAGGGCTCGATGTAGACTTCTGGCTTCTCTGTCGCACACAGGATGGAGGCGGGGGGGTCATTCTTCCGATAGACCTTCCAGTGCTTTGCGAGCTTCAATCCAAGGTCGTACAGCTCCTTCATAGTGTAGCCGGAGCCGATGCGACAGAACGAATGAAACACTGAGGGCTTCTCTCCAGGCTTCGGAGCCTCAGCAACGCCACACAAGAAGTGGGACATCATGCCGCCTCGTCTGCCTTTCCCCCAGTAGCCGCCAACGATCAGCAGGTCGAGTTCATCCATCAAGCCATCGACATATTCTGGCTTTATCTTTAGCCATCCTTCCCCTCGTTTGTCGGGTTTGTAGATGGATAAAGGATCCTTCACCATGATCCCCTCTTCTCGGCCGTCTATGGCCTCGTTGAGGGCATTCACCACCTCTTGCATGGTTCTGGCATCGCTCTTCTGCACCAGGTGAATCCTTCCTTTGACTGGCGTGAACACCGTGTTAATGACCTCTAAGCGCTTCTTCAGCGGCTCATTGCCAAACTTCTGGTTATTGATTAGCAACACGTCAAACACACAGAAGCAAGTCTGCAACCCAGAGTCGTCCATCAGCTTCTTGATGTCGAACTTGCTCCCCTTCTGCATGAAGGTCTCTGTGGTCGGGTTGTACGCCATCATCTCCCCATCGAGGATACAGTTCACCACATGACTTTTAAACACATTATGGATGTGAGGTGTCAGCGAGCCCTCCAGTGGCGATCCTCCAAACTGCTGCGTGTATTCAAAAGCATTCCGAGTGAAGTATTTGTACACGTCTCCGTCTTTGTGCAGCTGGATTCGCTCCCCGTCCAGCTTGGTCTGGATGTAAAAGGGGCTGTTGCCCATCTGTTTCTCCACATTGCGGATGTTAGCCATAGCTGCTAACATTGGCTTGAAGGCAGAGAAAAGCCCGATGGAGGCTTCACTCAGAGACAAGGACGGGTCGTGGAGCTGCTGGCAAACCTTGTTCAAGTCTGTGTTGACGTTGTAGAGTTCAGCAGCATCTGGGTGGAAGACCTGGAGAACAGTTTCTTTGCTGACCCCGAGCTTCATGTCCTTCAGAATCATCCTGATGAGCCACTTCTGCTCGAGGGCGGAGCTCTGGGTGATGATGTGCAGCAGACTCTTCTTCACCAGATCCTTCTGCTTGCTCCCATTGTTGATCGCCACTGAGTCCAGGAAGTCGTTGACTTCTTTGATGCTGAGGTTCCCCTGGCTGGTGCATCGCTTCTTCAGCACAAAGTATGCCATGCCCGCAAAGTCTCCAGATTCCCCCTGGGACGTGGTCGGAGCTCTGTAGTTCAACAGCTTATTGGCCTCCGGGCCGTTCTGTGGGAGGCCTAACACGTTGATGTAGAGCTTCGCCAACATGTTCTCCTTGATCCCATAAGCCATCCGCTCGCGTTCAAACGAGGGAACGATGAGGCGCAGGGCTGGGTAGAAAGAGTCAGTGGTCTTGGGTTTGTCTTTGTGGAGGGCCGAGTGGAACTTCCTCCACGACTCAATGAAATCTCTGAGGATCTTGGATTTATCAGGACGGAGTTTAGACTTCTGGATTTTCTCTAGAGTGGTGCACAGGTGAAGGAAAGGAACCTGAGCTGCAACAGAGGGTTCTGCTGCAGTGTCACTCGTGGAAGGTTCCTCCATTGTGAGATCTGTAACACACAGGAAACGAGCTGGATAATCAATTCTGACAGATTCACAATAAGAGGAGGTGGTGATGGAGGATTTAATGCTGAGCACACTCATCAGCCATTACACACATACAATACAAGTTTAAATATATTTACATCAACACGAGGAGAGAAGACTAAAACTCCAGTGATACTTTCAAAATAAAAGTCACAGTTGTCGCGTTATGCCCGGACATGTTTGTTCAATAGACTGAATAAAAAAGGTTTGTCCATATGAATGAGTAACATGTTATATTTGTATATTATATATATGGTTTGTGAAATCACCTTCATGTGATTTTATCTTCACAGAAAACGAAACACTGATAAACGAAGCGTTTTAATTTCCTTTATTTAGAAAAAACAAATCGCTCTTAAACTCAGTTTGAAGCGCAGGGACGACCCGTGTTGTACAATCAACATTTTAGTTAACTATTAGTCATAAAATTCGCCTTTACCTTGTTTATTTCCTCCAAACAAACAACAACACAGAGAGAGAGAAAGTCCACTTCCTTGTTGTCAAAGCAGGTACCTGAGTTTAAAGTGTCCTCCTGGAAACAAGAGCCGAAAATTAGTTCCACATCCGGTTTATATATTTTTGTTGTATTAAAAAAGTCCTCACATTTTAAACACGTCACATTTTTTTACATTTCATCTGAAATGACTAATTATATCTGTGATGTAAGTTTATCTGAGTGCTTCGCGCTGTTACGTTTTTATATTAAACTGCATTTCCCATGCTTTTGCTTCAGTGTCAACAACAATAATAATAATACAAATAATTACAATAATTATTAACTGTATTTTCTTGACAATAATACAAGTAAATACATATTTAAATTAATAGATTAATTAATTATGATTGTCAACACTTAAATCTGCCACCAGAGGGCAACATTAATAATCTTCAGTGCAAATACACACATCAAGGGATGGTGATTGCTTGCTGCAGCCACCAGGGGGCGCATTGAATCTGTGCAAGAAGAGCAGGGCTGCACAGAGCTCTTGGTCACATGACAGCCAGGGTTGTTTACCTCTCTGCTGCTGCTGCTGCTGCTGCTGATGCAGTGGAGGATGCTGGGAGATGTGTGTGGAGGTGGTGATCCTACACTACACACACGGTGAGCCGTGCATGGGGGGCTGTGCAGTGTGTGTGTGTGTGTGGTTGTGTGTGTGTGTGTGTTTGTGTGTGTCTATGCACTGTGTGTGCCTGTGCACTGTGTGTGTGTGTGTGCATGCACCTGTCCTGGTGTGTTCCTGTAGTGGGTGATGTCGTGCACACACACACACACACAGTGCACGGGCACACACAGTGCACGCACGCACACACACACGGACACACACACGCACTGCAGTAACTGGCCTGTCATGCTGTCATGCAGCAGCACAGGGGAGTTACATAAGCCCTGCTGGATGTGCTGCTGCACTGCAACGAGCTGTGACCTACAAGACAGTAAACAACTGACGTCACTGCTTCCGTGGCACGCATCAGCTCCTACCAGCACCGAGGGGGGGGGGGGGGTTATAGTGTGTTGTTGTAGGACTTAGTGAGAGTTTGCCAGTGAGGCGCAGGGGGGGGGGGGCAGAGTAACAGAGCTAAAGTCCCCCAGGATGTGGCCGATGATGACGCAGAGAATAAACACTAAAGTACCAAATATCATAGAACAACAAATAAGCCTTGAAACAAGAGACTGAATATGAGAAATGAAAAACTCAAGGGACAATTGTGCAAAGTTGCAGATTTATAATATATTTATATAAGACCTTCCAAAACAAACATTTTCAAAATCAAAAAACAATAATTGATCAATTATAAAATCAATTGAAGACAAATGTTAAAACGTTTAGTCATTAGGTTTTGGTTTGTTGTGATAGAAGACTCCAGGCCCGGAGGCTGAAGCTACAGAGTGAGGTGCACTGTTCTCAGCACAGTGTGTACCCACATGTGTGAAGTGTAATATGTGTTCCCAGCAGCTGTTTCATCAACACAATGAAAAACTGAAAATAACACAACGCTTGCCAGAGAATGGTTTTGATGCACCGGCGCCTCGAGGCCTGATTGAACTCCTCACTCATGATCTGACTCGAGCGCCGGGAGAGCTGAGGACATGGAGATCCTGTTCCCGTGAGCCGCCCAACACAAAGCAGTCCCTCTGCCGGCTGGGTGCGGGCCAGGCCAGGCCAGGCCAGGCCAGGCCAGGCCGGACCACAGGACACTACCACGACCTTGGGCTAAAATTAGAGCAGCTTCACACATCACCACGTCACACAGACTGTGGTACAACCTCCTTTTTTGAAACTTTTTAATATCTGTCTGTCTCTCCCCCTCTGTCATAACACGCTGTGTCATAACCGCTCTCAACTTGAATCCCAGATCAAATCCTTGACCGTTCTCCGCTCAGGCGCCGGTACATTGTGTTGAGTAAGAGCAAGCGCCAGGCGGCCCCTCGGTGACCCCGAGCCTGAGATAACGGCCCCTGCACCTACAGAGTGAGGCAGATGGTCCCACACAGAAGGTCAAGGTCAGATTAGGAGACGGTACAGAACCAACTGGGTGTCAGCTGATCAGAGGGAAGAGTTCTCCTCATACGGTTACATCATGTTATTATGGGCTTTTTATTCAAAGGGAATAAATCACAACAGGAACACATCTTCCTCTGCACCAAGTGTGATGATTGGATTATGTTTTGGTGAAGGGCAAAGGGCAAAGGTCACTATGGTCTCACAAACACCTGTTGCTGAATGGGTTAATAAAATAGTAATTAGCCGTCAGTTATGTTTTCATGATAAAGCTTCATCAGCTCGTTTATCTGAGTGAGTCATCGTTTGTCGAGTCGCTCGTTTTCATGTTCAAACCCGACTCCTCCCTCCTCATCAACACAGAGAGCTGCTGCTCCTGCTGCTGTTTACCTGGAGCCTCTGGCATGTTTCATCTGATAAGACGTAGCCCAGAACCATGACACAGGAAGTCAGGTATTGATGAGATATAAAGTGATGAAGAGGAGGAGGAGGAGAGAGAAGAAATTAGATCACATACACAGAAAACAACACTTTGTTCAGTTTATTGCCAGGTTATCAGTCACGCTGTATTTTGAACATTGCTGTTCTCTCATTATCTGTTTTCTCTGAAATCGGTGATTCTTGCTCCGGTCTCGACCCTCAGCCGGGACTTCACCTTCACCTTCACCTTCACCTTCACATCCACCATCAGTAGCAGCCGCCACAGCGAACACAACATCCGCCTCTGATTCATCTGGGGCAACGTGACCGATCAGATATGAAGCTCTGCTCAAAAACAACTGGTTACACATCAATCTAATTATATAGTTGTCAGGAAGGGTGACACCTCGGTTGTCAGACTTTGATCCAAACCACACAAAGGTGCCAACACACTGAGCAGGAGGTTTATCTTAAACTCTGTGGAATGGGGCGTGAGCTTTGAACGAGTCCAGTTTCATTAGATTCCAGTTCTTTCATCTTCGTTAATTATTATCAAGGAGGTTGTTTGTTTGTTTGTCAACAGGGTGAAAGAACCAGTGATCATTAATATACATTAATATGTTATGAAATACACTTCTGGGATATGCCCAAATAAAGCTACTTAAGTAAAGTACAGATCCAGGAAAAATTTACTTTATTACAACTATGAAGTTATTTGTTTAATAGTTAGAGAGAACATTCCCACGCTGCCATCAGGGGACATTCACACTGGAGGAGCTGGGGGTCGAACCAGCAACCTTTTGGCTGTTTCAACAATAAGTCACCTGAGACCCTGCTGACCTCCCAGCTTCAGCTCTCTCCTCAGTCGGGCAGAAAAAGAATGAGAGTGACGTGCACGTTGTGTTGGAAAGAAAAATAGATGTTTCAAAGTTGACGCACAACACACGACGGCGACACGTCTTGTGTAGTTGTGTCATCACGAGGCGTGAAAGCAAAGGTCTCGTTCTGTTTACAGCAAACGTGGCGTTAATACGAGGTTTCTGGATTCTGTTTGGTGAACCTCAGCGTCACAGGAGTCGTTCCTCGCTTCCATCGAGCTCCCGGTGGGTTTGCACCTGATGTTGATGTCAGAGGGAAGTGAACCCATGCAGGTCTCTTCCCTTGCTCTGGCCCTTTCTCCTGGATTCCACCGAGAGGCTCCTGGTGCGGCGTCTTTGCATGCCACCACTCTCCATTAAGCCCCTCCGAATGTGTGTCTCAATACGACTGTGGCCTGCTCGCTAAGCTTTAGCCTCATGGCTGCCGTGTTTGACGGATGATTTACTCGGCTGCCACACACGCAACCATGCCCCCGCTGTGACCTCAGCTCGGTGGGTGCTGTTGTGCTGCTTACGAAGATTCCTATAGGCACTGACCCATTCCCTCTAATAGGATTGGGCCCAGTTTCAAACTCCTGCAGACAGCTGCTTGTGAAAAGTTCATTTGAAGCATATGGGGAACAGCTGCACTCCTGATCCTACCTGGTGCAGGGAATCAATCATACTGGAAGTTGTTGTAGTATTTCCAGTGAAAGAAGTATCACATGTAGTCACATATAAGTGAATTAAAGCAGCAAAATAAGTATTTCAGCCCATTATCTCCCTCAAACTCAAAGTTCTGTAATTTACATGCTGAGCTGGAGCGTTTCAACACGTCTGGTACAGTTCAACACGTGTCCGTCATGTATGCAGTCGTCTATTTTTATATGCAACACGCTGACGTGCTAAAGTGGAAACATCGGGATGAGCCCGTCCACAGCAGATGTGCTGAGTGACGTTCACGAGCAGTTTGACCCAATCTTTGGAAAGAAATATTGACTGGTGATACAGGAACACACGTGGGGGGGGCTCACGTCAGCGCTGCGTTTTCCACACATGGGGGGAAATTTCCATAGATGAGACCGACTCTATGCTGGCAACACACTGGTTAACGGTGCCCGAGGCTAGTGTGTTTCCACTGTGTGTGTGTGTGTGTGTGTGTGTGTGTGTGTGTAAGCTGTGGGCCTTTATCTTTGTTGCTCGCCCGTTAAAAGCCTGTGATTGGTCATTAAGGTTCAGGTGTCCGGCCACAGCGAGCTTGACTGAGGTGTCAGAACTCGTGGGCACCGTGCATGTGTGTGTGTTGTAAAGATTAGCGGTGTGTACACAGGGGAATGTACCTTAGTTTGAGTACAGTCGGGATATATGTCAGAGAAAATGTCATATTGTGGAGCCGTGTGTGAGTCTGTGTGTGTGTGTGTGTGTTGCCCTGTGGCCCAGGTAACAGAGTGACACGTACTTTCTGATAGATTAAGCCTTACATAACTCCACATTCCACCCAGCAGGTAAACAAGCACCGGGGCTAAGGTCAAAACCAGCGAGGCACCGGCTCCAGGCGCCGATGGATTCAGACGTTGTTCCACATGTGGGAGAGGGAAACCTTCAGGAGACACGTTCATCAAAGATCCTAAAGAAATGTAAAGAGAGATGATAAATAACTCCTGTGTGCTTCTATTCCCACAGACTCAGGCTAATGGAATGATGAACATATTATTATAACACCCTGAGGGGAAGCAGGCTCAAACCAGACCTGAACACACACGCACACAGACAGATGGCACATGACATAGAAGCTGATAAATACACACAGCGAGTAATGCATTGTAATAAAGTAAATGGAATCTAGATGGAGAACAGGTTGATGCAGGATTGTATGAAAACAATCTAAATGTTGCATGAGGTGAACAATGTGCAGCTTGTAGGTCACCAGCAGCAACATCATCTCCATCCACTGAGTCAGATCGGTTGTGTTCTGCCTGTGGGCCACCCTCAATGCTAAACTGCCATGCTCTGCATTATAGGCTTAAGCTAATGCCTCATTAGCATCAATGTCTTCCTGACTCCGCTCTGGAGTAGCCCCCCCCCCTCTCCACTCGGACATGTCAGCATCACTGCCAGCCACACAGCAGCACACACCGGAGCGTATGACGCAGCAGGTATGACGCACCGTTATATATTTTTTGCAGCCGTGAGCCCGGAGAACAAACATCCATCAGGATGGGATTTGAACATCCTGCAGGCGAACGGTTCATGTAAACAGTTTGAAACGTGTCATAATTCCAACATTTACACATGACTGTCGTCAGAGCTGGAATTAGAGTTCAGCAAACATTTGGTTGGTGTGCAGCACCAGTGTGTTCACATGTCTCAGCCCGAGGCCGACGCTGACTCTTGGAGGCCGAAATGCTTCAGTCAGACGAGACCGAGCCTCTTCAAAAAAGAGTTTTTCTCCTCATCCCAAAACTATTTCCCATAAAATGAATATAGATTAAATTCAAGATGAGCTGACACTCATGAGTAATGTTTCAAACCTTGAAAAAATTTAAATACATGAATGTGCAGAAGGAAGACAAACAGATGGAGCGGATATGGAGGAAGGGATATTTATTCAGTATTTGGGCTGAGTACTTCCATGCAGTACAAATAAGCATGCACGCTAATGGAAGGATATGATAACTTCTATTGTCTCCTGAGGGGAAAGCAGGCTCAACGTCTCTACTGCTGCTCCGACAGGAGGAAATCAGACTCTCACACACACAGCACAACAAACTGATTCATGCACTTATCCACTTTGAAGCATTGAAACTTTACTCTCACATTTCCTGAAGATTTCACTCCAGATACATTCATTATGATTCTCACGTTCCTCTTTGTCTGTGCATTTCAAAAGATAATGCTAATACTGTATCTGTCATATCTTATATAATTCTATTTCAGTGATATCTTTCTTAGGTCCTTGTGTTGTATGTTCACTTCGTATTTCTTTATTGATGTTTATCTCATCTCATCTAATCTTATCTTATCTTATCTTATCTTATCTTAACTTATCGTATATATGTCCTTAATACCAAATCACAGAGACATATATATGTATGGAGCATCGAAGCACTTTGCCTTATTGACGTTCAGTCCGATCTGTGGAGCCGGAGATCAAAGCGGTGGCTGTGACACCACACAGGATGTAATGCATTGTAATAAAGCAAATGGAATCTAGATGGAGAACAGGTTGATGCAGGATTGTATGAAAACAATCTAAATGTTGCATGAGGTGAACAATGTGCAGCTTGTAGGTCACCAGCAGCAACATCATCTCCATCCACTGAGTCAGATCGGTTGTGTTCTGCCTGTGGGCCACCCTCAATGCTAAACTGCCATGCTCTGCATTATAGGCTTAAGCTAATGCCTCATTAGCATCAATGTCTTCCTGACTCCGCTCTGGAGTAGCCCCCCCCCCCCCCCCCCCCTCCCCTATCTACTCATGTGTGTGAAGAGGTGGAACCTGAAGACTGTTAGAAAAGCTTTATCAACTCACCGTGACTTTTATTTATCAGGGATGATACAGGAGAGGTTAAAGCTGCATTAATACAAACTGTGCAAACACTAGTAAATGGTCATTATCTCCTTACAGCTCAGTGAGTCTTGGAACACAGATGGGAACAAGGATAAGCCGACTGGGTTTATATACGTGACTTTATGTTTGCATGTAAATCACCATTACTCCTAATCTCCGATTGTGTGGTTTGGTTTTTCATTGTGATGGAACATACTTAAAACTGGGATGTCACGTATAGAGGCTGTGTTTACGATGGATTAAGGTTAAAGCCAGAAATCTGTGGAACGTTTTTTATTCACGCTATATGGGACATGGCTCTAGCAATGACTTGTATTTAAAGACTTGTTCTGTGGCGTGGCCGCAGTGACCTGGGATGTTGAGGTGACACATCCACATCCTGTTAACAGGTCCCTTAATACGCTCTGATTTTGATTTCATGCCCAGGTCCTGCAGGGGCACACAGTTCCAAGTCCGCTGCTGAATTACTCCTCCCGATTAGCCAAGCTTCCAGCCTGCAGACTCTTTGGTCATTTCTGCACCACATTGAAAACCAACCCACCCACGTCTCCAGCAACTAGACCCCACCGTCCTCCTGCCTCGGCCCCGGATGGTCGTGTACAGCGCTTTTGTATTTTTCAGCTTCTATTAGCTTCAATTCCAACATGATCCACTAGTTTTTGTGGGCAAAGGCTTTAAGCTTTACACAAAACAGCATATTTTTGCTACTTAACCCAGCATTCACCCAACTGATGAATCATCAGGTGATCTTTGGATTATTTTGTGTGCCATTTTTTAGATATATGTCAGTATGTTATATTTCCATGTGGGGGGACGAGAGCTGTGTGCATCTCCTTTTTACAACCAGCGCCGGCTACTGTAAGTGGGTCACAGTTCTGCCCTGCTGCTGCGAGGCGGAGTTCAATGAGCCTGACTGAAACCCTCCTTAGACTGATTCAGGGAGAAATAATGGGGCCAGCAACTCCCAATCCCCTCAAGAGCCGCGTGGCAGCACCGCAGCGAGCTGGCAGGGAGGCCCAGCGGAGCACGAGGTGGACGGGGTTACCAAAGGAGCAGTTATTTGCTCGGTAAGACCGGCTCACAGTCTGACGTGGGAGCATCAAGTCCACAGGATTCCATTTTGAAATATCAGCTGTCACATGCATGTTGACAGAGAGCTTGCAGTGTGTTTGTGTGTGTAATCAAATCAACAAAATCCACTTCCTTGACACTGCGGTGTTCGCACAACAAGCCAAACTGTTTCTACACAACAACCCCGCTCTGGAAAGAGATGCGTGACATTGGACATTTCCTGATCATCAAAGAAATGTCACGAGTGAAGCAAATCAAGCTCCTGTGACCATGACACCGATTCCATGGCTCCAGTATTGCAGCTGTGATGAATTATTTCTTGTGTGTGCACAACCATGTGATTGTGAATTCTAATTTGGGAATAATTGAGGGCATCCAGGAATAGAGCAGACACACACACTTCAAAGACGCATCCTATAAACTGTATTTTAGGAACCCTTCACTGTTGTCGTACAGTAATTCTCCTCCATGACACACTTTATATAGCAAGCTGTTGTTTTTGTCGAGGAAGACGAGCGGTAACATCAAAAAGCATCGTGAGACGAAGGCTGTATTTTGGACTTGCTTCTCTTGTGGTTTGCCTTCGGAGCAGAAATGTGCAGGTTTCTCTTTTTGGAAACAGGGAGAGAAAGAGTCAGTCAGTGTGGAGAGGGGTGAGGAACATTGTGTCCCTACTGGTGGCTTGCTAGTGGGGGTCTTATGTAACGATGGTTTCTGCCTGGCAGCAGAGCAAAGCCCCACTCACGGTTTCATACGGCTAATTAATAAACACCAGCCAGAGGTGTGCCAGTGTGTGTGTGTGGTTTGTGTATCCCAGTGATTCCCAGAATATGAATGTGTTACAGCTGCATCATAAACCCATTGAGTGTGGGATATTTCTCATAATCGCAGGCTTCAGTATTTAAAGGAGACAATTAGAATATGTGTTGAATGGCTGGTTTGCTCACATGTGTGTTGCACACCTTACAACTTGCAGACTCATATGAGGTCACCTTGAGGAGGTTTATTTCCTGAAGTCCTGAATGCAAAACACTTCTGTACCTTTGTAATAATAAGTTACCCATGATAAGAAGTGTAACTCGCTTATTGGAAAATCTTCCTGTATCTTATAATGTGTAAAAAGATAAATCTACAGAAACACATGGTTCCTGTGTGAGAGCTCCTGATATCTGCCCACGAGGGAGTGGGAGGGACAGATACAGGTGAGACGAGCTGTTGACTTCAGGAGTCGAACCCCCTCACCTCCCGGCAGGCAGTGTTTTCAGGAGACGCGTGGCAGGAAGTCATTGGCTCTGTATGAGCTTCCTGCTTCGGCCTCTGTCTGCTATAAAAACCCGGGCAGAGAAAGAAAGTGTTGGCTGGAGAGTCCGGATCAGTCTCCACAGGACGGAGGTCGGAAATCCTCCTCTCTTGACAAGGGACGGGAAATGAGTCTTTCCCAAATGCTTTATGATCCACTTGTGAAAGCACAATTAAATTGTGTGGATTTTATTTGAACTGCACCAAAGTGCCCCCCCCCCCCCCCCTCATCACAAAACTTCATGGAAATCGTATTGAGAAGGAAGGAACACGATGTCGATGAGGCTGCAGGACACATGAATAAAAATGAAGACCAAGTTGAACCTCTTTAAATAAATTCATTTATTTATGCAGGTTGCTAATCCATAATCAATACAGACAAAAGCAGTACTTTACTACCAGTATTTATGAATCATCTCTTGTGAGCATCACGATAAACAGTATATTGATCTATGTACAATGGAAGACGATGACACATTCAAACCGAGTCGGTCCGGGCTGCAGAAGAAGAATCTGTCCGCGGACACAGAAACAGGCGAAGCGCTTCGAGACATGTCAAACGTTCCCGGCGATGAAAACACTTGGCAGGAGGAGAAATGTACAACATGAGCGAGAGAATAAAAGAAAACTGTTGATGCAATGTTACATTTGGTTCCACGGTTGTAAACTAGATTGTATCACTATTGCATATGCCATTAGGTAAAGTGTGTCAACAAGGCAAAGAGATGGCTATAATAAAATAGACAGTTATTTTTCATATAGACTGTGAGGGAGCAAACACTGTACAACCCCAAAGCACAAACCCCTTCCCCCCCCTTTTTAAAAATCTGTAGCCAAAGTCTTTACACAGGGATATCAATGCAGCATAGGTAAAATCTAAGTTTCAATATTTCTTTCAGTTAAACTCTGTCTATATACACGATATATACACGTTCAAGACTCTGAGGATGAATAGCAGCCACGACTCTGTGGCTCAGCTCCAATAGAACTCGAGTGTTTCCCCCCCGTTGTGTTTCTGTGGAGTTTTTCCCACCAGCTCAGTGATACATTCAGACGTGGTTCAATGATTTACAATCCAATGTACACTGAAGGGGGGGCTGTGAGCCAGGCGGAGTCAGCACAGTGTAAAAATAGAAAAGAGGGGTTTTCATATATATGAATCCTCTGGCATCCATTTTGAGGCAGCAGATTTTAACGGTCTCTTGTAATTTTTGACTGAAATCCAACTAAGTATCCAACTTTAGATAGAGTTGTGTGAGCTAACATTACAGGATGAGGTTATTCTTGACTTAGGCTAGTCCTACGCTCCTATTCATCATTATCCTGAAATTGCTACTTGCTGCCACAGGAGGTGCTGTTTCGCCGTAACACTCATTTCTGCTCAGTGTATGTACGGAAACGGGGCGGAGTCATCTGTCCTGACTCTGTGGTTTTGTCGTGATATGAGGGAGAATTCTCAACAAATCTTTTAAGGAGAGAGTTTGTGAGTTAACCCACTAACAACACGGCCGTCCTCCACTCTCGCCATATTTGTTATCGTCGTAAAACCTGTGACTATGCACTGCCCTCTAGTGGATGTATAATACTTGGGTAGTGACGGTTACATAGTTTTAAATGGGCGCATCTCTTTTCGTACGTAAATGCTAAAATACTTTAGTTGTACATTTTGGCATTATACTAAAATGTCGTCACATATGTTACGTTTTATAATTCTCTTTAATCAGCTGTTATATTTAATGTGATCAGCTGCATCTTCCCAACAGCTGATTCTCAAGTGAACCTCCGTGATGGTGCTCGATGTGGTCGTTGGCCTCTCACTTCCCCAACCTTGATATTCTCCGCTAGCTCCGCCCCCCCTCCCCCCTCCACTAGACAGTTGTACCATCGTATGATATCACAGAAGGTTTGAAGGTAGGAGTGTGTGAGGTTTTCATGGAGCTGCGGGGGGTGCAGGGCTCTGAGCCGACTTACAAACACATGCATACCTCTCAGAGACATTTACAAATATATTTCTTTAAGTCCAGCGTTTTTGATTGGACAAAAAAAAATAAACTAGGTTAGAATAAATTAGAAATTAAGAAAATACTTTAATATCAATACCATAAATCATCCAGCAGCCCGAATGCACTCTACATATCTGAAATAATATCTTTTAAGGGTAAACTAGTTACTTTCTGCTAGAGAATAACAATATAGAGATGTAGATCCAAATAGACGTACCGAAATAGAATATTTATGTCATTCCATAGAAAACGTAAGGACAGTATAGACATTAAGGCATCGGGTAGGTCTTATGAGACATTCATCTTCCAAAAATAAATAAATATTTCATCTAAATATAGTTTTATACTCAGTGTACCTTGCTCCATGGTCATTTCTATAGTAGCTGGTCATGATTTGTATCGTGCACACGTACAGGTCGTCATGGAACCACCCACCAGTGAATAAATAGTGTGAGGAAACCATTAGAGTTTCATTTTTATCTTACGTGATAGAAATTTGGGTCACAGAAGATATGGCCTCTGGAGGCGCAGGGAACATGAGACTCTCCCCTCGCCCACACACACACTATTGACATGCATAGTTGGTGACATGCTTGTATCCTATGTGTGTGTGTATGTGTGTTGCTGAGGGTCCAGAGGGTCCACAGGGTCTTTGACGGCCACAGAATCCAATGGAAGGGCCTCGTTGATCCTTTTTCTTTCTCTTTTGCTAAGCAGCAGTTCGGTGAGGAAGTGAAGATGGAGGAGTCTCTCAGTCTGAAACAGAAGACGAGAGAGAAAACAGGAGTTAATGGAAATATCTCAATTGAACCTTGAGTTTTTGGAATACACGACAACAGCAATTCAGTCTAATGGAGATGATCTTTTATTTTGTAATTGTAATACAAAAACAATAAAAGCACAAGATCTAAAACGGTGACAAGTACATGGACACTTATTTCAAAATGATTTAATGTTTCTCATTAAAAAGCGCACCATGTCGGGCTGCGAGTGGAAGCCTGGTCTGCAACGGGTATAATTACATAATCTCAGATGTGGAGCGATGGGGGGTGGGGGTCTCGCTGCTGTCGCGTGTTGCTATGGACACACTCTGAGCAGAGGCGGAGCAGTTTGCTGCAGCAGCGGCACATTCGCTGATATTATACAAACAGAGAGAACCTGCATGTTGTGACAAATATTGTTGGTGTTGTTCTACCATGTGTGCGTGTGTGTTTGTGTGTGGAGGAGGAGGGGGTTGGGATGAAGGCTCTAAGAAGGAGGGATTTACTTGAAGTCAGGATGGTGGTCAATGGGTGAAAGGGCCAATGGCTCCAGCAGTGCAGGGCTGGGGAGGAGGAGGGTGTAGGGATGAAAGAGACTAACCCTAGAGACGCTAGGACACTTGCTTACAGGCGGAAAATGTCCTCACTGCTGCCATGTGCCTTGCAACCACACACTAATTATATGGTCTTTGGGCTCAAACACTTCTGTCACTGTGAGGCGGATGAAACACTTTAAAAAGCCTCAAAATGTGCGGCTCTGCGGCTGAAAGCAAGTTTCTCAATTCCTGAAAAGCTGCATTGGAAACAGGATTTTTGCGCCAGTTTCCGATTCCATTCCTGTGGATTTTTGCTTGATTTGTGCACAGTTAAAATCAACAAAAGCAACTGGACATGCTGAAGCGGTCAAATGCCGACACTTTGCATGACATACTCCCCCAGCTGCTGGCTGTGGGATATCTGCTGGCTCTCGCTGATCTACCCTTGGCCATCTAATCTCGCCTGCAGAGTCCGTAATCTCATCTGGAGCCGTGGCTGGCTAAAAGTGGGGAAAGCTGGCCATGCAGTTATCTAGCAGCTAGCGCTTCTGTCTGGAACATCCCGGCCTACTTTAGCCCCCCCCCTTCTTGTGCCATGACACACACACACACACACACACACAGCCTGGAAACTGACACAGGAGCCTGCAGTGCTACATGTTTGTTCCCTCTGGTCTATGTGCTGAGGAAAATAAAACATTTAACAAGCGCATAATTTTTTAATATCAATTATTTTCAATATTCGCTTGTTCCTTTTATTTGAGTAATGCACCTTACATGTTTCCGAGGCAGCAGCCGATTGTTGCCATCAGTTAAAGGTATTAGTCAGTCGAGGTGGTGGAAACAGAGACGGCTGACTTGGCTAATCTGGGTCTGGTACAGAACATCCACCTGGCTGAGCTGCGGCTAGCCAGTGCCACTAGAGGAGCCGGGCAGCTTGGGTTAGGGCAGAGGTAAACACCACCGCAGAGTCACATGGGCTGGCCCGCTGACTTATCCAGAGGTAAACAAACACCGGAGTGTTCTGCCAGGCATTAAGACGTCGGAGCTGACTGGAGGCGGAGCAAAGAAAGAAAGGACATGTCCAGCTGTCAAAAGCTTATGGGTTTTGTTGACTGGAAGCAGCGCAACCACGTTTCACGGGTCTGGGGGGCAAAGGCTAAATTCCGTGGATAAGTTAGCAGAACTTTGATCCTGACAAACAGACGCTTTTCCCCCAGAGCGATGGCGTTCTTCCAGAAGCTGTTGACCCAAAAGTTTTATTTCCTGCCAAACAGAATTTCACTCAGAGGGTGAACTAATCAGCGGCGTCGAGGCGAGGAGGCGTTTGGCAGGATGGAAAACCATTAGACTTCTGGGCTGCTACATCCTGACCAACAACATTATTAAAAGGGGACGAGGCGCCCAGATCTCCCACAGTGCACTTTGACCCCTTTCACCCAGGGAGGCGTTTCACAGTTGCATTCGCCACCTCGAGCTCCTGCACTCCCAGAATGCACCTAGGCTGAAGGGGGCCTCATCGATGAGTTTGTTTGTTGCTTAAAAAGCCCAAGCCCCTCCTCACCTCCTCCTACAGAGCACACAAGGCTGAGCTCCATCCCCCCCACTCTCTGCTTGTCTTACTTCTGCTAAGTGAACAGCCTAATGAGGCAGAAGGGCAGTGCAGTTCACGTGCCATCCTTCCCCTACTATGCACGCACTCACTCGCTCTCCCACACTCGGGGAAAGCAGGACTGGAAAACAAAACACTCTCTGCACGTCGCCGGCGAGTGTTCACGGATGCAAGCTATGCCACTGGGGGGAGGGGGGGGGGGCTCTGCATGTGTACGTGATGGAGTCCACATGTGTGTGCGACTTCTTTCCCTCCATCTTGTTGTTCAAATACAAATCAACAACCACCGAATATATGTGAGCTGAGAACACGTGCAAGCTAAAATATGACAGCAAACAAAAGTTGCAGACAGATATTGTTGATATTCGATAAATGAATTAACTGCAAGTCAGCCATTTGACCTCAATCATGGCTCTTCTGAGTAAATAATATATATTATAAATACGTAAATGGGAGTCAGTGCATTCCACTTTATTCAGCAGGGAGTCCCTGATTGTAGGAACATAATGTATCCGTCCTTTCACAGGGGCCTCGTGGTGAAGTAAAAGACACTTTCTATACAAACAACCTGGAGCCGACAAAAACAACCCCCCCCCCCCCGCAGCAACTTTTCAAACGCACTCTGCCAGGAATGTGGACTGTGACATCCAGTTACCTGATGGCCTCATAGCTACTCACTCACTTTGTTGTTTTCCCTAACTGCCCACACACACACACACACACACACACAGATCTCCACTTGTGCTGGGCCTCACATGTAAAAGAGCCCCCCCTCCCTGACCTCACCCACGCATGCTCACAAACACACGTGACTGTGTCCAGGGAACGGCGTGGGGGACAAACTTGGCTGTAATGTCAACACCGTGCACTTTGTTTACACCGTCTTCTGGACCACGCCGCCGCTTCATTAGATTTCTTTGGGATATTCCGGGACACGGTATCGATCATGGGATGGTGGGATCAAAGGGTCTATAGAGGTCACATCGATGTGCAACACATCCTATTGCCTACCCAGCTGAAAAACAACAGGCGGAAATGCCTGCAGCTCAGTGTGACATTACATCTCACAGGCAGCCTCATCTATCAGCACAGAGGAATAACTGCCAGTAACCAGCTGTAGTAAGTTTTATCACCAAAACAAGTAAGCACCTATAGCCTGTAATGTCTTATTACAAAGCTATTTGTTCATTTTCTACAAGAACACCATTGTGGAGGATAGTGTTTGGTGGGATGTATTTTTGGTATCTGCAGCCCACAGCTGTGGCAGCGAGGCAGCGTCCTCCTCCGTCATGCTGCTTGTTTACTTCAAAGCTCTCAGCCTGGTCACGTTTCATAGCAGCCTCGTGCTGCGTTCACATGCTGACGGAAATACTGGGAATTGACAAAAACGTCTGAGGCAAAAAAAGCAGGGAAGAAAATACAGATTGTTGCCCTGTGTTTTCATTTCGACACTCTCCTGCTTCACAACTCTGCTATTTTTGTGTTTAACAAAGTCAGTTTCAGCCACAAATAATCTCCTGGAGTCACAGGATCCCTGAGTGTTGAGAAGCATGAGTTTAGGAGGAGCACCCGGAGGCAGAGTAAGCACCACCTACTTACATGCTTGGAAATCCTCAGAGCCTGTTTGAATTTGAATATAGAGAAAATGTAGGTTGGCCCTTGTCGTTGTTTTCTCCTCCTGTTTTACTTCCAACTGTACAGGGCAGTGAAACCAAAAGGTTTCCGTCATTTGTTTCAACTCAAAGTGTCTAAAGATTAAAAATAAATAAAACAACTATGCCTGCAGAACTCAAAGCTGAAATAGTTATTAAGCAATAACATGACATCCACATCACTCACCTTTGGCAGTGGTTGCAGCCTCTTTGAAACCCAAACAGACATAGGGAGTGCTGTGTAATCCATTGATTCCCCCCTTGCAGCTGCTGGTAGGTTTGAAGCCAACCAGTTCTTCACATTTCTCCACATCCCTGTTGTCCAGCAGGTTCAAGGCAATGTAATTCAGTCTGCTCGGGTAGCCAGCGGAACCCTGACGGTTCACCGGGCTGCCGTACTCTTCATCTGAGCCCTCGCTGCTCCGGGATGAGATGTTCTCCACCGAGCTGGGTCTCCTCACCACTGTGTCATGGGCGAAGGAGGGGAAGACCGGCGTCACAGTGGCGGTGGAGGAGAAGGTCTCAGAGCTGTGGCGCCGACGTCCCGGCAGATTGGCCCGGATCACCTTGGCAGAGCAGTCAGGGTCCACTGTGACGGAGGAGGTGGCCCCCAGCAGGAAGACCCCAATGCTCCCTGGGACTCCCTGGTCCTCCAGAGAGAGCCTCCTCTCCCTGATGCTCTGGCTGCTGGACAGACAAATTCAAAATAATAGATGTTTACTAAACATGTAGCTTTTTATTTTCACACTGAATTGACAAAAAAACACAAGTCACATCCCAAAAATGTAAGAGCTTGAACATCCTTGTCTCCTTCTTGTGGCCTCCATCTCTCATCATAACAGCATTTACCTTTATTTAAGTTCATAATGTTACTTTCCAGACACTTTACACATCCAACCTGCCTGTGATGAAATAGATGATAACACATCACACTGGTACACGTACCTTGCTGAGCTCTGAGGAACAAGCTGTGGGGGCGAGCTGGTCATCCCAAATGTCATCTCGGTGTAGTCGTTTTTCCCCTCACTGTCGGGGTCCTGAGACCCTTTCTCACTCCCCAGGTGGAACACTCCCTCCACCCCTGAGCACAGGGACGACACAGGGAGTGCGTCTATGTGCTCAGCAGGAGTGTCAGCATCCCGGCGTGAGTGTGAGCCCAGCTCCAGGTTCATGTAGTCTGTCAGGGACGATCTCCCCAGGCCCCCGCCGCTGGAGCCCAGAGACGACGACTGGCTCTCTGTGGATAGGGTGGAGGGGGGGGAGAATCTGGTGCAGCTGAAGTCTATGTTAATGTACTCCCCAGGACTCCGAGGCTCTCCGGGCAGGGGGTGTTCGTTCATGCTGGGAAGGGTCTTCAGGGTGTCGAGGGATAACCTGTTGGGCCGTCCCAGCCTCCCTCTGTATTGAAGGCTCTCTGCCCGGCCGTGTCTGACAGGGGAGAGCACTGAGGGGCTCGCGCTGGGCTGCATCACTGAGTAATAGTCAGACTCTGCAGCCCGCTGCCTCACACTCTGCGGGCTCATCAACACATACTGGCTGCTGTCCTCAGTCTTCGAGGCCTGGAGTTTAGCCGGCAGCGTGTGGAAGCCGCCCTGGTTATTTGACCTCACGGACGCAGGTTCACCAGAGAGCAGGCCCAAGTAGTCAGGGGGTGTCTGGAGTGGAGGTGGGTTTCCAGGGGACATGTTCATGTATTCACCATGCCTGTCTGGGCTCTCCATGGAGGATTTGGAGCTGCACCACATTCTCATGTAGCCGTTGTCCTCTAGAGAGCTGCTTGAGGGAGAGTTGGTTTTGTAGCCACTGCTGGCCCCGGCCTGAGGATGAACCCTGGGGTTCACAATCTGCTTTGGTGCTGAGACACACATGGGGCTCATGGGCATGTAGTTGTCTACCTTTCCAGACGGAGGTGCCACACCTGGCGTCATTGGCATATACCCAGCTCCGCAAAGGTTACTACTTGAGCTCCTGGACGAACCGATTTGAATGTCTCCATAATCCTCAGGGTAGCATACTTTAGGTGAAGCGGAGTGACAGTTCTGTCCGTGGGCCAACCTCATGAGCGTGTACTCATCCAGGGAAGCTGAGGACAGTGGCGCTACCACCTGCTGTTGTCGTGGCGTGGTGAGGGAGTGTGTCCGCTTCCTGTAAGCCTGGTCGAACGCCTGGCCATCAAGACCAGCGCCAGGCCGGCTGCCATTCGTGTTCTCCATCATCATGTAGCCACAAAGTTCACTGATGTCACGGGAGGGAGGCGTGCTGGAGAGGGAGTCTGGCGTGTCGCTGCGGGTCAGGGGGAGGAATTTGGGTTCACCTGGGCTGTAGCTGTAGTCATCACACAGCAAGAAGCCAGTGTCACTGAGGGAGCCAGAGATGGAGGCGCTGCAGCTGAACGGCCGCCTGGCTTTATCAGGGGTGAAGATGCTCATCCCCCCTCTGGGAGACATGCTCATGGGGCTGGAGGCAGATGGAGGGGAATTGGACCCCGGCATGGACCGGCTGTGATGCAGGTTGGAGGCGGACTCAAGCATTTTGCAGTGAGCACTGAGGGTGTGGGACCGGCTGAGATTTCCAGAGTGTGGACTGGTGGGGCTCCCATTCACAGATATGGACATGGACACAGGCCGGGTCACGCTTCCATCTCCCTCACTGGCTGTTCTTATCCGACAGGATGTGAACTTTCTCCCTGGGGACGTGGCTGCCATGCTATCAGTCCTGGATCTCCTCACCAGGCCCGTCTGACTAGGGGGGAGGTTGTTGAGGTTGCGTCGTGTGGGCACAGAGATGGGGTTAGTGCTGGCCGACTGGCTTTTGCTGCGCGGCCTGAACTCTGACAGCTCCTTCATGGCCTTCATGGCCTCCAGGATGGTCTCGTGGATGTTCTGCGCCACCACCAAGTCCTCTGCCTGCATCCAGAACTCCCCGGGCCCGGTCACCGCAGACCGGCCCACCTCTATGAAGAAGAAGCTGTCCGAGTGGCCACATCTCCTTATGTTCATGAGCTGTAGACACACTGCAGCAGTTTCAGAGTTCAGTTTCACAAAGCTGATGGTGCGGCTGGACAAACACAGCCTGTACACCCCAGTGAGGTTCTTGGTCTGACCCAAGCCTTTGGATTTCAAGTTGACCTGCCATACCTCCTTGTAGGCAGCTGCTGCAGGAGTGATGAGGCCGTAGCTGGTCTCCTCAAAGCCCACCAAGGAGGAGGTGGATGCTGGGGTGTCATAAACTTTCCCTTCGGCTATTAAATCAGTTAGAACCTTGAACCAGCTGTCCTGCTCCTGCTCGTTGTCCGCAGCCACAGAGAAGTACTCGTCCTTGGTGTAGAGGGCGATGAGGTGCTTGTGTTTGGCGTCAGCTCGTTTGTTTACGCACAGACACGAGTCCAAAGTTATCACCCGCTTGGCTGCGGACTTGTTCCTCCATTTCTTCTCGCTCTCATAATACTCCAGGCGCGCGGGGAAGTGCTCGGTGCTCTCTCGCAGCACGAAGAAGCGCCGGTGTCCGTGTTTCTGCTTCCTCAGGTATCCGCACTTCTTCACGCCGGTCGTCCCATTAGATAACAGGTGTCCTCCCGGCACCGGAGGACTCGCCATGTCCCCTCTTCTCCTCTCAAGTTGCAGGAAAGCAGAAATCCCCCTTTTACCGTCTTGGATAAGCAAAAGAAAAGAAAGTTTCTAACGGATCCGGTTTATTCTACTCCATTATAAAGAGCGTGTGCGCCACAGTGGAGCCGGAGCGCGCACGGACTCGAGCAGCGGGCGATGTGATCCTGGAGAAAAACAACATGTGACGCTGCTGCTGCTCTAAAATAGGAATAAAACACTGTCATACAGGGGCGGGGCCTGCTGGGGGGGGCCGTGCCTGTCCATCATCCCGCTGCGCCGCCGCCTATTGGCTCATTTAAGAATTCACCGCCAGCAGAGCCCGCCCCTGCTCCTCCAGCAGCCCCGTCATGCAGAAACAGAAGATTTCATTGGACAACACAGAGGCTGTAGATCCCACTGAGGTTTGAGAGAAGCACACTTCTCTCTGTATATTATACAAACACTTCCATCTATATGTGAAAAAACACTTTTATATCTATATAAACACTTTTATCAATGTAATTACACTTCTATTTATGAAAACACATGTATATCTATGTAAAAAACACTTCTATTTTTATGTAATACACATCTATCTATATATAAACATTTGTATCGATGTAAATACACTTCTATCTAAGTAATTACACTTCTATCTATATAAAAATAGACAGATATCTGTTATATATATTTATGTCTATGTAAATACACTCTGATGCATGTAAAGACACTCCTATCATTGTAAATATATATGTAACAGGCATCTGTCTATATATCCATAAATGTCTATATTTAAACACACATCCAAATATCCATATCATCTATCTATCTACCCATCCATCTATAGTAAAAACCTCATGTTTAACACAACAGTGTCTTTATTACACTACATATATTACAGTGCAGTGCGTGCTTGCGTGTGTGTTATTAATTGTGTTGTGTTGCACCATTCAATAACATTTTTCTTTTTTATTATGATGGACAGGCCCTTTGGATTAATGGTGATTTGAAATGTCCAACGTAATGCTGGACTGTAAACATTAGTCATTTATGAAGCAGAG
This sequence comes from Platichthys flesus, assembly GCF_949316205.1. NCBI lineage: Eukaryota > Metazoa > Chordata > Actinopteri > Pleuronectiformes > Pleuronectidae > Platichthys > Platichthys flesus. The sequence continues at coordinate 2,449,278 of NC_084966.1, read as the reverse complement.
ATACTATAAACAACCCGGACACAGGATTCCACCAGTTATATAAGGAGTGTTATTAAACCTGGGGGTGTTCCTCTCCAGCTGGAACCTTGGATCTCCTCCCCCTGCACCTTCTCTCTTAAAAACATTACAACATTTTGGTCATAATTAATTTAGGATTTTTTAGATTTTTCTGAGAAAAGGTAAAAAAGCAAGGACTTGATTTGAGAGGCGACTTTGATTTGTTTGTGATTTTATATTCTCGTGCTGCTTATTTCCAGAACATTCCTGCTGAATGAAAAACAGCCACATCTCACAGAGGGGGACTGACTAGAGCAAATGCGTCAGAGGCCTGAGAGAGGGAACAAGCTGCAGGAATGCTGCCATCCTCTGGCTGCACAGCTCCACGCTGCACGGCTGCACACACAACATCCCCACAGTTCATTTAGACCCAGAAAAACAACCTTTCCTCAGTGTAGCTCACACAGAAGACAGGGATGTAGAAAAGCAGTCCGAGGCGTGGGGCAGCGAAGGGCCTGTCAGAAGACAAGAGGAAGCTCGCAGACATCTGTTCATCAGATCATCTTGGTAATTATGCTGGTAATTCTCCCTGTGATCTTCAGGATCGTTACTCATGTCCGTGTGAGGGCAGATCAGCCACCGAACCCACGTTCACACCCGCTCCCACACAAACTTGGATTGGTTTTTATAATCTCCCAACAAGCAGATTACACCTCTCGCCTCTTGCGTTGAGTGTGAATAGATGACAGGAGGGCGATCTGCTTGATAATGAGCATATCTGACCCTCTGAACAAACAGATATGCTGCAGATTAAGGGTAATCCATGGCCCCTCTAATCATTATTGTTCTCATCACTGTTGTTCCTCATGTGTGTGTGATGTTTGCCTATTTTTCTGTTTTTACACAAGTGCTAATGGGGGTTAAGCACAACAGCAGCATGTGTTTTCAGCATTAACCGCCACCTATAATCCGAGGTATGAGCAAAAAACATAAACACCTCGGGCAGGGTTTAGTAACACATAGCATTTGACCGCACATGTAAACAGACTGTGGCAAAAACAAAAGCACTAAATGGTTATTTGTGCACTTTTTTTTATCATCAGCTCCGGTTTTCCTTGTTTTTGTTTTCAAATGTGTTATAAATCAGTATTAATCCCAATGCAGCCTCATAGGAGACGTGTTTATTCATCTCTGGATCCAGGTTCTGGTTTTATCATCATATCATCTTCATGGGGAACAGTGTTATTGGTGTTACAGTGTTATAAATCCACACTTGTCGATGTGACATTGAAAATGTGCTATTGTAAAAGTTCCACTGGAGAAATAAAGTAAATGATGTTTGATTCTTTACCTGTCTTCAGTCTGTCCTCTATAAACTCTAGTGAGTGCCAGTTGTATTCATAAATATTTACAGAGAAAGAAAAATATAAATGTAGGTAAATAAATCTACTTTTAATGAAGGATTACATTTTCACAAATCACATCCTGGACATTGTTTCTGTCCTGGAAACTGCAGCAACCCACCTCGGCCATGTTGCTCTGGGTAGTTGGCCAGCGACTCTCTTTTCGGAAAAGTCCGAACCGGTCCGACCCAACAATCAGGACATTCATCCGTGTGAACGCTGATCACACCCTGTCCATCAGTCCCAGTGAATTAACGTCCTCCATGAACAGTGACCGCTTCCTTTCCATCTCAAAACAGTGCAGTGGGTCTTTATTCAACATGGTAGTGCTTCTTTTCTTGCATACACATCGTTATTGATCTGTCACACACTAGATTACATTCAGTTTGGCCGCGGATAAAACAGCTCATAAAACAATCGTCAATGGAAATCACTTTGGAAAGATATATTAAGATAAAGATATGACACTGAGTTCTTGCGCTCTGGTACAGACGCATGCACTGCAGGTGTTAACAGATGTTAGAACAGCTGGACGCAGACGTTCACTGTGTTTTAAAGTGCCCAGTGAAACCTGTTGATACATGCAACGCTTTACACAAACAGCAATTTTCTTCAAATGACGTCACCGCTAATTTGTTCTGAGAAACAGAACCAGGCGTTTAGATAGTGAACAGTAAAGGAGCAGTGTGTGGGGTGAGGTCGGATCTCTGGCAGGATCAAATATTTAACCATTATATTTTATTTTCTGTAAAGTCACCTAAAACTAAGAATAGTGTTTTCGTGACTTCAGAATTAAGTTTTATGAAAATTACAACTTTATTCTTGTAATATTTCAAAGTCGTAATATTCTGTCTTAGTTCTCGAGATGCCACCAGCTCCTACACACTGAACCTCTAGGTCAAAGGTTACATGGTCATTTACAGATTGAGTTGATGACAAATGTCTGAGACGTACGATAGCGTTCAGAAACACTCCTCAGTCCTGACAAGTCAAATCCAGTCATTTCATTTTGAGAACTGGGACATTCACAAAAAACAATTCTATTAACGTGAAAAAAGACCACAGTCTATCATTAGATTCAGAAAATGTGAGGTTATGAATAATGATAGGAGAGAGGGAAAGTGGAAGAGACTATAAAATCTGTAAAATACACAAATCACATTAAAAAAAGCAAACTACACAAGAACAAAAATGTGAGATCAAAAACATACCGACTCAAAACTTAACCTGCTTGGATTAGAAATGGATTCGACATTATCGATTAAAAACATCCCACCCCATCCCACCTTTTTCTGTGCAAAAATAGTTTCCTTAAGGAATGAAAGTCTTAGATATGAAAAGGCGATGGCACATTGATCCTTCTTTTTAAAGGATGAGCAGTAACGGGTTGAAGGAAACACACAAAGAGGGGAAATCCTACATTCACTCCCCAAAGCCTTTTTTAATCTGAAGGTGAATTTCTAAGTGCAAATAGCTCACCGCTCACAAACAGGAGCTGATTCCTTCCAGTTTTTGGTCAAATATATTGTCCAGCGTTGAGTATCACATATTGCAACTTTAATCCTTAGTATATTGATCATTCTTCTGTCATTTGTCACCTATAATGTACTGTGACTTCTCTTTTAATATAGTTTCCATTGTGTGATTGTGGGTTAAGAACCCTGGACAGCGCCGGCACGTTTGACCGGGACTGTTCTATGGAGAGTGACGGTAACTCCCACATGGCAGGGACATGTTCTATTGTTTATTTACCACTGACATAAACTGACCAGGATTGTAATATCAGTTACGAATACTGCGAAAAATACTTATACTTACACATGAAACTATGCAAGTCTTGTAGAACTTTCTATTTATGTGGCAGCCACATTAACGTTCACAGTATGAAAACGCAAAAAATCTGCAACTAAAAAGATAATATTAGCGTGTGTGTGATTGATGGGTCTATTAGATCTAGTTAGAGTAGAAATTCTCCCTATATTCAAAGATCTAGCGTCTGATAGAAGCCGGCTAATCCTCAACGAAACAGCAACCAGTGGTAAAATGGCAAAAGCTACTTTCTGTAATGTATTCAGACGTAAAAGTGAGAAACACCATGAAATCTATAGATGCATATCATTGTCAGATCATCAGGATTGAGGATCACGCTGGGGCGAGCATCCCTCTCTGTGGTTGTCCAGCCGATATGACCACTTAAATGCTACATATGGCCGCATCATGTTTGTCTCAACTCAATAAGCCCACTTGTACCGCCCATAGAAGCGCAACTGAATACAATTTAAGAGGAATGTGAAATTGGACCATAAGAGCGATTATTAGGACCCTGATGAATCCACTTTCAAAAATGACAACCTGCATGACAAACATTTAACAGGAAAAGTTTGGTCTTTGCAGTTTTAGGTTCATTAGCAACAACTCTGGTCCCCGGTCTGCGCTGGCTTCCACTCTGTTCCGTTTTCTTCCTTTTAAAGATGGTGAAGTCTTCAAAAAGAAGTTTGTCGTGGCACAACAACTTCCTTGTTGTTGATTTCACCACGTTTTTTTAAAACAACCAGTTCTTGTGCTCTGGACGCGGCCCTTAGCATCTTCCATAGTACCACTCAAGGGCACCTGCTTCGATGTAGTCTGGGAGGCAAAATGGTGACGCAAATGTAGACACTCGCACAAAGGACCGACATGTTAGTGTCGGTCCTTTGTACTCTTAATTCTGTGGAGTGCAGAAATATGTTTGCGACCCGCAGTAATAATTTTGTGGCGTGGAGTAGTAGTTACTGTGGTGATGGTGGTGGTAGTTGTTGTTCTGTGGGGTGGAGTAGTAGTTGTGGTGGTGGTGGTGACTCTGGACGTTCCCGTAGGCAAAGAGCACCGGGGCGGTGGAGGGTGGCGGCTGCAGGGCGGACGTGGCGCCCGCCGGCAGAGCCCCGTTACACTGGATGGAGCCGTACCAACTGGACGCACCCAGCTGGGGCGTGCTGGAGAGCAGGCTGAGAGGAAACAGAGAATTAATCAGTGGCCGTATTGACTTTTCAAAGTATCCTTGAAAAGCCGATACTGGACGGTGTTTGTGCTTGTGGTGCCCACCTGGCTCGATCAGCCCGACTGTTGATGCTTCTGGACAGGTCGTCGTCACTGTCGTACCGGCGAGGGTTGTCAAAGAAATACGTTCTGGAGCCGAAACTGTGGCTGTTGATCATCCCTCCGGCAGTCTGAGGGATACGGTGGAGGTTCAAGCATCTTCAGCATTTGAGAGAGTTAAAAGCTCCTTTGGATTTTTAATGGCTTCTCTTACCAGGTTTTGGTTGGGTCGCTGGACTCGGAAGAATACCACGACTAAACTGGTGGGTAGCAGCTCCCAGAAGAAGGAAATGATCCCAAACACAATGTAGGCTTCACCGCTGATCTCCTGCATGTCAGCCTGAAACAAACACAAACACATACAATGTCAAATCAAGCTTCCCCCTGCCTCCAGTCACCATGTGAAGCTTTTCCTTCTTGTGTTATTTATCATTGAAATCACAGGTGATCAGGCTGCGTTCTCCATCTGAGAAGAATGTTGAGATGCTGAACCGACAGCTGGGATACAGACAGATTAAAGGAATCATTTCTAATGTCAGATTACACACACACACACACAATGATGGAACCCTTTCTAATGGGCTGTCCATCTCAAGGCCTGAGCCCTGATGTAGGTCAGAACACACACACACACACACATACATATACACGGTTATTTATAGCCAGATGAAGCCCTTTACCCATCAAGCATTGCTATCCCAAATCTCCTCAACATACGCACACACACACTTGATCCATTACCTGATCAGAGCCACTGTACCAGCCGCAGTTAAAGGGATTGGGTCGGTCCTCTGGTGACAGAACCACCACCACCAGGTTGTAACAGGCCCTGGAGGTGAAGAGGAGAATCACCACGGCTCCGACAGCGGTGGCCTGGCACACGGACGTACCCTGCAGGAAGAGGCATCGGGCTTATTGCAGGCGTTTACACTCATGAATCAGAACTGAATGTCAGATATGGGCCACAGATGTGATCCACCAATATGACTGAGGCCTCTCTGTGACCGAAATGAGAAACTTCAGGCCAGAAATTGAATTTGATGTGAGGTAAATGTAAGCGCCTGTGCTTGCTTGAGTCATGAGTCACATTCATTGTATTCTGCTGGGAACCCACAGTTCATGCAAACATGAGGGCTTTCTGTGCTTAACTAGATATTTCATACATGTGAACATACATTTTCTAACTACAACAGAGTATTAGGTCCTCTTAAATAAATAGTATTTTTTGAGGTTTCATTTCTCAGCACAAAGCTGCAGTACAATTATCTGATGAATTCCCGGTTTTACCTTAGATTCAAGGTAAACGTTGGCAGAGGACATCTTGGCAATCTTGAAGATGCAGACGGCCAGAGAGACGGCACACAAGACGAACAGACTGTCGCTGATCAGAACTCGGGCCAACACTGCATGTCTGATGCCCCCATCACTGCAATCAGGAGGATATCAACTCGCTATGATAATCACACAAACTCTTTATATTCACAAATACACTGATATGTATTCATCGCAGTTTTTTTGTTGGGTTTACCTCGGTGATTCCGAACGCTCCAGGGCTCCTTGCACTAACAGTGCACAAGTTAGATTCACCACCAGGAAAAATATACTGAGACACAGGAAGAACAACCGTAGAAGAACCCTGGAAAATACAGTTAGAGGAGAAGGTTGTATTCAGACTTTCTGTTCTTGACAACATAGAAAAGAGAATAAGGTCCAAACAGAGACAGGACTCACTTGTATTTGGTGAGCTCTGGGGAATACTTGGCTTTGGCCTTAAACATCACCTGAACAAAGACACGAACAAATATTATTGAATACATATCATCATTATTCTTCAGGGGATATCAACAGGCGGCTGCTCTGTTACCAACATGTTATGTGGGACACTGACCTTCACTGATCTAGTTCACTCACTTCCTGACATGACCTTTTACTTTTGAAAGATGTTTAATTAAATATTAACTAAACTAAGCTGCACAAACACACAGGTAAATAAATAATTTCAAAGAATATTACCTTAAATAATCAGTCACATTCAAGGTGTGATTCATAGTCATAAGGTTCAGGGTGAGGACTCATCACAAATAGCGAAGTATTTCCACACATGCATGTGAGTGTCAGATGGTCGCCTGTGAGTAATGATGCTTCAAGTTCCCCCTGACCTCCTGAAAACACAGTGCAGTGTCACTCTGTCTCAAACAGAGACACTTTAAGAGAGTGGCTCGTGTTTCCCCTTTAGAAAAAGATATTGCTTCACACACCGTTTCTTTGAAAACTAATATAGAGGGAAATATTCTAGAGTTGTTCGTTCCACAATCTAACCCCCACAATTGAAAGCACATTCGCTTGTGCAGAAGTGAAACACTGAGTTTTGACATGTGAAATCATAGGAAAACAGTGTCAGCACTTTTACAGAATCAGGTCAAACAGCCAGTGCACATTCTTACCTGTGTGAAGTAGAGGTTGAGCAGGCAGAGAGTGAAGAACTGCAGGCAGACCGGGCAGCAGTACAGCAGCCAGTAGGCCATGGGCTGCAGCTGGTTGGCCTGCAGCACATTTCTGAAGTAGAAGGAGAAGAGGGTGGTCCTGAGCGCTGCCCACAGCAGGCACAGGAACAGAAACACGCTCTGGAAGCTGAAGCGCTTGTGTCCGTAGTGCAGAATGAGCCAGAGCTGCAGGTAGACGAAGAGGAACAGGACGGAGTAGAGGACAGTGTAGACAGTGGTGAGGCTGAGCTCCAGTGCTGGGGAGGCTGCAGCTCCTCCAGGGGACCCCTCCAGGGAGGGAAACAACCCGGAGGGCAGCTCCTCTCCTGCGGGAAACATCTCCACTAACACATGGGCAGTCTCGGACGCTAAAAGTGGGTCAGACCTGGGCTTAGATCATCGTGGATGACAAAAAATAAGACGAGTGGAAATGGCAAGATGCTCATTCTAAAAACAAGTGGCATAATAAAACTGCACCGTGGGTTTAAATCCCATAAATGAAAAACAACAACAGGAGAGAGAGAGAGAAGGAGACAGAGGGAGCGAGGTCTCTGTGTTGTTCTCTGCAAAAACAACTTGAGGGGGCAAAACCTCCAGATCAGCTGTGATGCACTTTTATACCCGCCCCTTGCTCCAAATTCAGAAAGAGAAACTGGCCCATCTGTGATCGCCATTTTGGCTCAAAGCTCCATTCAATCTCATCCGCAACAGCTGATTCCGGAGCCACTGAGTCTAGCTAGTTTCCGAGCAAGAAGTTCCGCACACTCCCACTCTACTGGCGCGCCACCCTATTGGTCGACTCTACAGCCCAGCCTCCGCAGCACCCTCGCTGCATTGGCTCACGGTGATGTCAGCTTTGGAAGCTTCCCGCCCCCGCAAGATAATTGGTCAATGTCATTGTGGGCGTTCCTCACAGAAGCGTCAAAACAACTCTGCAAACTGAGGAAGTGAACACCTTCAAAATAAAAGGTTGTAATGTTGGTATTCACAGAGAAACCACCTTTAGAGGCACAAAATTGAACACAACTACCCGTCCCACTCATATAAAATTACTCCCGTGTTTTGCGCATGAACTCCTCAACAATGCGAGATAGATTTCCAATAAAATATTTTATTTTGAAACAATAACAGGAAACACTATTCTAACTCTACTGCCCTTTCAGCGATTCTCGTAAAGTTTGAGACATTTCTCAGTTGTCGGTGCGCACTTTGGCAAAAAACAACCTTTCTGACTATCTGTCCATGTGCCTACATCTCCCATTGACACGCACCCTCCATTTCTACACGTTTTAATGCGAGCTAGCTCCGATAACCACAGGCTAACAAACAAACAGGCAGCTAGCAAGCCAAGCTAACACGTTAGCTTCAGCACCACTGATAACTAAAGCCCTTTCTGGACTTTAATCGGGATTTTAACACCATCGGGACACACATTACTCAAAGTTTCAGAGTACAATGTCTTCATATACGAGTGCAAGTGGTGGTTTGCAGCTTGGAAAAACTCAAGTTGAACTTTAACCCTACTTCCGGCTACCTCAGGTAACAGTCAGGTAGCATCCTTTGCTTTGTTTACATTTTTTTCCATTTAAAAGACTGAATATACGAAGCAGCTATATATGGGACGATGATGAGGATAAACAGGCAACATCCAGAAAGTATCATATTAATAATCTGTGTTTTCTCTCTCACTTTGGAACATCTCCCCCTCCAGAGATCTTCTGCACCATGTGGATGTGCATGGCTGCTCTGCTGCTGTGGGTGAGGTCAGGAGGATGCACAGATCGGGCCAACACCTCCGAGCTGCTTGAGTACAGCGCCCTGGACTTCTATGAGAAACTGCACTCTGGGAAGATGATGTTTATCTACTTTGAGCAGAAAGGTGAGAAGCTCGACGCAGTTCTTCACATGGAACTTGTTCTTTGTGGCATCAGTGATGTTCCTGCCGGACCAACGACTTCTAACACATGTTGGTTCACACAAGTCCGCAACTATTTCAACAGAGATAACATCACAGAACCGTTACTGTTATCTTTTCAAATGCCAGGTCCCTTTCCAATCCATATCTTCTTCATTTTTTTTTCATCAATTTGTAACAACAAAAAGAAATACGATCCGTGAACTCTGTCTTCTATTTGGTGTTTAAAGCTTCGATCTACAGCGTTAGTGTCTGCTCCTCTGTCTCCAGTGTCTCCGACCATCTCTCTCTTCTTGGTGGAGCTGGAGATGTCTGCTGAAGCTCTGCACGACTATGGCGTACTGGTCGGCAAGGTATCAGTGCTATGTGCTGCATCTGTCAAACATCTGTACAAGTCTCCAGTGCTTCTATATTCAGACACAGAAGCTGGTAAGCAACTGTGTTGCAGATCATTCACTTTACTTTCTTTCTGTTCAGGTTAACTGCAATAAAGAGCCGGTTCACACTTACTGCACAGACGAGAGGCTCCTGCATTCAGCTTTTCTGTTCAGGTAGGTTGTGTAGGCAGGAAGTACAGTGGTGGGTCACAACATTCAAATATAATCAGACAGGATATAAGTAGTAACTAATAACTCGCTGATATAAATGGGGATTAAACAATAGAAACACTTGTCAGTTCCACAGCAGCACAATCTACTGTTGAGTTAGATCAGCATCTCAACAATGTCAACATGAACATGCTGGTCTGTTATATTCATTTGAGCTAAGAGGTGACCATCTTCTCTCACTGTCTCGGACCATGTCTCTGGGTCAGGGGGGGGAAGGAGTTCCTGGGTTTGGATTTGGACACTGTGTTTGACGTCAACTCCATCGTCTCTGAAGTCCTATTGTAAGTAAAAATCACTCTATTCCATCATAGGAGATACTTTCCTTAAATGATAAATGACAATATCGTGTGATGAAGGATAAATGATGAATTTAAAGTCGAGGAAAATGCAGAGGCCTTTTTCTGTTTTAATCAAATCAGCGTGTGTGTTTCTTCCTTTGCAGCGCCATCCTGCGTGAAGAGGTCCGGTACGTGCACACTGACGCAGACCTGTTGGCCATGGAGAAAGCCGCCAGGGGCCAGAAGAATATTGTGCTGGGCTACGTGCGCAGCCTGGGAACACAAGGTGTGAACGGGGAGGGTGGATTTAAGGTTGAGTGAGAGTGGTTGTATATTGTAATAATGGAGATGATCCCACTGACGTATTTAACAACTGATTCACTGATTGTTCTGTGTCAGGCTGCAGCTTGTGTTTGATTGATTGACTTGAATGACTCATCACGTTAATTGCATTGTCTTTGCTGATGATGTCACATCAGAGCACAGATCAATGATGGAGACGGCGTATGTGTACGGATCCAAATACCAGTTCATCCTCATAACAGGAGGACCAGTGCTCAAACATTTAGGGTATGTGTCTTTTTCCAGTTCTCTTCTTTTCTCTGAAGCATTTAAAATGTGTCACACAAAAAGTTTGAATTGACTGTGTCTCTCTCCCTCTCTCTTCCTCCTTCAGTGTTAATGAATCGTCTCACCCGTCTCAAGTGTGGTTCCTCCATTGTCGAGTTCACAGTACCTTCATGACCCCTATGACCTCTGAGCGCTGCCCTTTGACCCGCATGAGGAAACCTCTGTCCGTCCTCAGCCTCCACTCCTTCCTGCAGCTCATGGAGGCTCCACTGGTGGTGAGTAGTACGACAGTGTATACTCACTGTGGAGATCTCAATACTCAATACAGGAGAAGTTAAATTTAAACTATTTACATGTACATATTAATCAGAACATTTGTTAACATGTTGATTCTCAACCGCCAGTCTGAGGTATACAACAACCCCTCCATGGTCCCGCCCCCTCAGTTCCCCTACCAGCAGACCCCCCAGGTCTTCCTGTTCTCCCGTCCCGAAACTGCACACCTGGACCTGGACACAGCGACAACTCTGGCCTGGAGGCTGCGGGGCATTGCCCTGGTGCTGCTTGTTCACAGGTGTGTGGTGAAAAACGTCTTTTGAGGATTACGTTTGCGTTCTCTCACAATACTTCTATGTAACCTCTTAATACTTAAGTCTGTGTGTCTGATTGTGTGTGTCTGTTTGTGTGTGTGTGTTTCAGCCAGAGTCATTCAGTGAAAACCCCTGATGAACATAATGCTGCTTACAGGCTGCCCGAGAAGGTGAGAAACCAAATAAACAAACTAAATCACTCATTAGCTTTACTCATGTGTGCTGATTATGTGTGTGTGTGTGTGTGTGTGTGCAAGAGTTTAGAGGTGAAGTATCTGCACTTACACAACCTTGATGAGGTGATGGAGCTCTTTACACATCCAGAGAAAGAGACAGAAGAGGAGGAGGATGAAGAGGAGGGCGAGGATGAGGAGGAGGACTCAGATCTTGGTCAGTGTCTGATGGTAAAATTAATTGAATAACCGTGAAGAATAAGGAACTATAATGTTTATATATGTGTTTCTGTGTTGGTCTTCAGCCAAGCTGGACGATGAAATCGCTGCGTCCGTCTACAAAACCCGAGGCAGCTTCCTGGACATGGACTCAATCGCCCAACTCACCTCTGACAACTTCCACACTGCAGTAGCACAAAACAGCCTCACCGTGGTGCTGTTCTACCTCAAATGTAAGACCCAGTCTGGCCTGTCAGCGACGGTGAGCAAATGATTCTGAACTAACAAATAAATGTGAATGGAAATGAGTGTAGATGCTGTTTCTCACCACCAGGGGATGCTGTTTCAATGGCTGTGCTCAACTCTTTCATTGAAGTTGCAGAAAGACTTGAAGGTGACTCGAGCTGCAAACTCCAGATATGAACTATCTCTAAATTTGATTGTGGATTTATAACCTCTGGTCTTTTTCTAAACGTATGTGTTTATCTTATTAATTGATCTAATGCAGATGTTTGACTGATGTCATATCATTTTACAGACTCTGCGGTTGACAACGTGCAGATGAGCTCAGTCGACTGTGGAGAGTGGACCGACCTCTGTGCTGCCCAGTCAGGCTCAGCTCTCCCGGCCCTATTCACACCAATCACAGCCTTCCCCGGCATTTGGGTCTTTCACCCCCAGGCGTCGGCGCGGCACTACAGCGGCATGCTGGGTAGCGAGGCGCTGCATCGCTTCATACTGCTGTGAGTTTTCTAACAGCCATAAGAAAGAGTCTCAACTGGAGTTAAATGATATGAAATAACATTATTATTTTCAGCGAATAAAGCACATCTGGATCATTTCGCTTTGCGGCTCAGATTTGGACTTTTCTGTTTTTCTAATGTGTCTCTTGAGAGTAACACAACTTTAAACAAGTACTAACTCAACAATGCTTTCCTGTTGTATGTGTTTAATTATGTTTTTGTTTTAGGGAGCACAGTCACTGCTTATCTAAGCGATTACACAGAGTAGAACTTCACAAATCAAAGTCCACTTTAAAGACGTCTTAACGTTCTGTTGAACCTTAAATCTCCACATATTATAAAGAGGAAACATCCTGCCCCCCCCCCCCCGCAGGGATGTTTGTCTTGGACACTATTAGAACTGCACCAAGTTAAACAGTTTCTAAGAAAAACAACCGATACTGAAAACGACTGAACAAAGTAGTCAAGACGTGATTGTATCAGAATCATAATGTTGTTTCTCGTCACAATTTATCTTCTGTACCTCAGAAAAAACAGGAAACACAGGAAACACATGTCAACATGTTCAAAACATAAATTAGTTTCATGAGTTTGGAGGAAAAACGGCTGCTGCTCTTCCACAACTCAACTTGTTCTTGGCCTTATTGAACCAACTAAAACAGCAGGACAAAAAGCAGCTTCTCAGGGAACCTCTTGTGAACATATATCAAGTCTGCGGGATTCAGAGTCAATGGTTCATCTCTTCTGCTATAATTAGATTTGTCCCTTAATCAACTAGGATTTAAATAAGGTTGTTCCTCCTAATAAATAATGCTTTATAAATCAAAAAGGAAGTCTTAAATGTTTGTGTAAACTTTGCGGTTTAACCAGGAGCTGCTCAGCCTCGCCAACACTACTGACCACAGAGGAGGAAGTGGCATCATTTCTACAGAGGGTGCCACACCCTGAGTTAGCGGGGTACAAGCCCAACAGAGTATTGGGACTGTTTCAGTCTCCAACACATGCAGGTAGGAGGCTGTGAGCATGTGTTGGCCACCTCACTGGCTAATAATTACAAACAAAAAGTAATAACGATCTAACCCATCTTTTTTTGTATGGCACTTTTCTAGAGGTTAAAACAAGAAGAATACAATAAAGCATTCGACTTAAATCAGATTGAATATGGTTAAAGAAGGGATTTGATAGTACTAACAGATGTGATGTTGATGCTTCTCTCTCTCCCCAGGTGCCCCAGTGTTTACTGAAGCAGCAGAGTCACTGAGAGGAGAGGTGCTAACTGGTCTGCTCACTGACAGACTGGCAGAGAAATGGTAACGGCTCTGATTCCCCTTCAACAACAGTCGGGAGTAAATTAGATCATAAGAGCAGGCAAATTTGTAATTGCATCTAAAAAGCACCCTGGGATCGATCACTCACTGTTATTCAACAATATACCATGATTTTGCAATGAACAACCAGATGTGTCCTGGTTAAACACGTGTGCACAGTATACGAGAATGGTCATGTGTTGTGTATTGAAATTTTATTGGGTTAAATAACGTGTGTGTGTTGTGTTTGCTGCTCAGGGCCGCAGACCACACCGTGGACCTTCCTGCAGTGCTGGCGTTCCCCTCCTGGAGGACACCCACTCGTCCCTCCATGCTGCCTGTGGCGTCCTCTGCCAAGGAGCTGCTCTCCCACATCCACACTGCTCTGCTCCATCCAATGGTAAATCACACTGTGTGTTTAAAGTTCTCTCTGTGGTGTACGCTTTTTTTTTTTCTACTGGAAATACTAAACAGAAAGTGATCGTTTTCCTACAATTAACTGATTAGAAGTAATAACTTAAGTAATACAAGCAAAATTCTACATCCCAAGGTCTCTAAGGTCTGAGCCAGACTTCATTTATATCCCATGAAAAGGCCTTAAACAAACTGTGTGTGTGTGTGTGTTTCTTGGAAGTTTGTGAAAGCAAAGTTTAAATTGTTCAGGGTGTCACGGATAACAAGCTCCATATGTGGATCCAGTGTGTGAACGGGGTTTCTCTGCAAGGTCAGAGAGACACATCATGTCCCAGTTTCATTCGGTTCATGTAAACCGAGATGAAATGAAGCGAAAATGACAAATCTGAAAATCTAGATGTTGCTCAACAACTAAATAGAGTGAGAGCTGAAGTCCAAACAATGACACGTTCTGCCATTTGGTGGTGCTGTTGTCCTCGTTGAGTTTGTCCTGGAGCGCAGCAGAGCCTCAACTACGTAAAAGAAGAATTTATTTACATGTAGAAGAGACACAAATTCCTGATATTTATACTAATGTATATAATGTAATGTAATGTAATAATAACATATTTTGAGAATCAAAAGACTCGAAAGCACCTTTTTTCTATCTCCCTATATACAAATATCTATTTCTTTCTCCTCCTTTTTTTCACATCCCTTTTGTCTCCAGCCTGAACTGACTGTGGACAATCTGCCGTCCTTCTTCTGTCTGGGCAAAGCCCTCCTGCTCCTTTTCGTGGGAGAGGAGGAGGACGAGATTGGGCAGAGGCAGAACCAGGCGCTGGTGGAGGAGATGGGAAAAGTGGTGGAGCTGGGAGACGGGAGGATGGAGCGATATCTCGCCTGCTGGATCCACCTGTAAGTGCGATGATCAATTCACCCAAAAAATGTGAGCTTACTAAATGACACTGGTATTTCCCTTTATATCTATATTTCTACGTTGTATGTCCCAGTGGCCGAACTCCAGCTGGCATGTCGGTCCTGGGGTCCTACCTGGGCTCTATGCCCCCCCTGCCTGCTCTGGTCCTCAGCCATTTACCCACTGGAGGTGAGATCTATCAGTACCCCCCCAACACCCCAATACTGGCCGTGCCTGTGCTGCAGTGGCTTCAGAGGATCGAGGATAAGACAGAGTCACCTGCAGGTAAGAGGGATATAATGTAATAGAATAGGATAGTATAGTATAGGGAGCCTTAAATGTAAATTTAATTAGAGTTCCTGAAAAGAATATGAAAAAGTTTCACACTTAGTAGAAATGATATGATGGTAAAAGCTGGGAAAAGATTTAGTTCCCTACAGCTTGTTAAACAACATGTCCACTCCCATGTTGCAGCATCTGTTGCACTTCTGTCCGTCCTGGGAAAAGAATCCCTCACATGTTGCTCTCTCTGAGGTTCTACGTCCCCCCCCCCCAACCTGATTGATTTGATTGACTCTGTAATTGCTCCATAAAGTCCCTCATTTGCTTCACAGCTTGTAGTTTTGCAATGAGGCCATTTTCGCACATGCTGTTAAAATGCATCTTACTGTGTTTTCCAGCTGTTAATACATCGACAATGAGTAATCCAATTAACCTCTCACATTTACACCCGGTACGGAGGAGGTGGTCCTCTGCTGCAGCAGTGATGCTACTGTCTGCAGCCGTGACCTTCCTACCAAATGTTTATAAAGATGGACGACATGACGGCTCCCTGAAAGTGAAGCCAAGTCATCTCAGTCGCCAGGAAGTGGACAGGCTCTTATCTTGGTGTGTCTCTGCAGGGATGCTGGGTGAAGACCGTTGGCCTCCTGCTCGCAAGTTCTACGGGTTTCTAAAAATCATGGACACAGAGGAACCTGGCACCGCCCGGCAGCAGGTGCCTGAAGAGGAGGAAGAGCACGAGGAAGAGGAGAATATGGAAGATGATTCGTCGTCGGAAGAGGGGACAGATTCCTCCAGCTCTCCTGCTCCTGATGCTACCACGAACACTCACTCTGAACTCTGACAAGTCTTTTATATTAAATGATTATTTAATTTTTCTATTATGCAACTTTTATCGTCAGTTTTTTTAATTGTTTCTTGGAATTTTATGTCGGATTAGAAAATATTTAGCAAAAAACACATATTAATGAATTACACGACTGTGAAATTGTACAAATATGTTTTTATATTTATAAATCTCAGTGTCCTATGTATATAAATGTCATTCAACACATCTAAAGCTTTAGAGTTTGCTACATCAGGACCCAAAGTAAACAAGGGAGGAATTAAGAGGTTAGCAAACAAAATCCATAAATCCAAAACCAGAATATCCAAATCCAAAAGTGAAGAATCTAAGAGAGCTAGATCAAAAGTCAAAACGTTTTTCAAAGGTTCATGACGGAGGCAGAATCGTGACATGTTGTTATTTTCCCAGGGGTGTTAACACAACTGTTCAGTTTCATTTCCTGCAGTTTGACACCACCACAGTCGTTTGTGGTTTTGTGTCGGATTCACTGTGAATCTTCTGCTTTTATGTTAGTTTTCATTTTTTTAAGCTCCAACTTGCAGGAAGGGTCACGCAGTCACGTCAGTCTTGTTTACTAAATTCCTAATTATGCTTGATAATCAAGTTCCTGAAAATGCTTTATCAGCACAAGTTCCTAAAAATGCGTTATCAGCACAAGTCATCTCTTTTACTGTTACAATGTTATTAGCACATCTGCTTTCTCCGTAATAAACATTCTGTGTAATTTGCAAAGATTGCTGTCAATCACTATAATCTTTAATTTATTTTTAGACTTGTTTCAATTTAAAATCTCATAAATTCTCTTGCTTTATAAAAAGTCAACTCTAATCTATAAATGATTTAGGACTATAAGTGTATTTACACTGTAAAAAGAATTTTAGTTTTTTCAGTTTTTACAGCTGAAAATGAATTAAGACTAAATGAAATACAAAGTCTGATTAAATGTCAGAAGGGGATAGAATATGCTGCATCTCATCTTCTTTCAGGAAGATGAGATTTGTATTTCCTGCCGATCCAGGAAGTGACCTCATTGTGGTTGGGTAAATGTTTGTTGAACACAAGGTCAAGTTCCTATAGACACTAGGTGAGGTTAATTAAAATGATATATATATGTCGCTGTTGTAACAATCTGAAACAGAAAGGACAAACTGAGGAGAAGCAGAACTTGTAGTTAGCAACAGAGCGCAACAGTTAGCTAGCTAGCTAGTTCTTTCAAGTGTTCAGCTACCACGAAGAGGACGGATGTCAACATGGACACTGCGGTGTGAGAGGAAGGACTTGAACTTCAGATAAGGTGAGTTAGTCTCTAATCTGTTTGTCCACATGTACGTCACTGGTTGATTTAATGGAGGATACAGAGTTGTGTCCTCTACTGAGGCTGTTGTGTTGTTTTTTGTGTGTCTGCATTAGCACAGCAGCTAAAGTGTAACACAGCATCAAGAACAAGACGACGCTGAAGTTGTTAACACGCTGTTCACTTTCAGACACAACTTATTTACATTAGCTACCATCAGTCGCCATCTTGCATTTCTCTCTCTCCAGTCTCAACTTGTGCTTGTTCTACAATGCTGCCACCTAGCGGCTCGGAGGAGCCTTTCAATAACAGAACGCAGCAGCTGGAATCTTTCACGTATTTTCCCGGCGTCTGACATCAATTATGTGTTAATTGTATTTGGATGAGTAAAGTAGTGTCTTCTGTTTGAATGGATAAACTGAAATAATCAGTTGCCACGATAATATCATTATGGTTTTGAGACCAGTACACCAACGTCAGATGCACCTAGTTAATTTATCCTCTGAAGGAACAAGGCACCAGTCTGACCCCTTAGCATTAGAAAAAATATCATTCAAATCATTTTAAGAAGGATTTAACTGGGATTGTTGGATTTATTTGACTAAATATTTGATCCTAATTATCAAAAGAACAGAAGAACCCACAGCAGTTATTCCAGTTAGTCTGTCCGAGTGGATTTCTCCCTCATGAAGTCAGTGTTCAGTTTACAGTGTTGTGCTCAACTCGATCATCGTCAAACCTGCAGTGAGCGGAGTGGAAACACATGATCACCAGTGCGCCGGCTGGGGAAAGAGAAATGTCTGTTTACCGCTGCTTTTTAACGGTTTGCTCTCCTGCTCGTCGGCAGCTATTTCTGGCAAACGGTTTCCTGCCAGAGGAGCAGAGAATAGAAACCAACACATGAGATAATGGCGTGTTAGGATCTGGTCAGGTGGTATTTAAGAACAGGTCGACCCGATAACTGAGGAAATGAGCTGCTGTGTGCAGCTGCAGCTGATTGGATTAACCGGGCTTTTTGGTTCTTTCTCTGCTGCTTTTGTCTCTTAATGTCCGTGGTTCCATTTCCTGGTTCAGTGTCAGGCTTCACAGTCGGCTTCTGACCTCATCATTAAAAGATCTCACCCTGAGGCAACACTGAGGCTTTTACCAGCTTCAGACGAGACAGAAGAGAGAATGGGCAGCGTAAAAACTGGACCGACATTTTTTATCTCTATGCCTCAGTGTCGGCGACAGCAAGTGGCCAGAGGCGTTTGTCCGTCCATCTGCTTGTCCCATTCTTTAAAGGAAGAAATCACAAGGGAAGTTCAAGGTCACTGTGAACTAATGAAACCATTTTCTATCTTGTGAACATGTCTTAAGAAAGCCTCAAGAGAACTATTTCAGATTTGGCTCAAATGTTTTTGGATTAACTGATTTGTTTCTGGGGGTCAAAGGTCAACGTCACAGTGACCATAAAATAACGACTTTTTCCTTTCTTGAGCATCATATCTTGAATCTGCTTCGAGGGAATTCTTTCAGTTTTTTGACCAGTTGGGAATTTCTTTTTTATATATATTTCAGTGGTCAAAGGTCAAAGGTCACAGTGATCTCATTTATTGTGGATGCAGTTTGTCAGAAACACCTGGAGGAACTGAAACTGCTCTGGATGGTTGAGGCCCTCAACCGTCGTAATTCTTTTTCACACTGAGCTCAACATGTGTATTTTATTTCAGATTCTTCAGGATTTGCTGCTGTGGTCTGATGTGTGTGTTCATATATATGCTGGTTGATCCAGGGACACGCACACAAACCATCTTAAAGTAATTGTATTTGCTGCAGACTGACAGACTTGAATCACCGTGGGAATCTGTGTAGCAAACAATGCTTAGATTGCCAGTCGTTATACTGAGTCAATCCAGTTTAGCATAATCAATGTTTATTCATCTAAAATAGTTAAGGTTACATAACACAAACCACAATGGTTGGTTTCTTCTGTACAGCAGAGTTACCGGAGTTGGAAACAAACACAAGGCACGTGGACGAGGTATCTCGCTCGATCACTAGGACACGGTCATGGAGGCCCAGTGGTATAATAACACACAGATGCTTGAGGGCAAGAATGCAAAAGCAAATATGTGTTGATCGGGAGGCAGAAACACGGCAGAGCCATGAGGATTTGCTTTGGTGTTTCCCTGGAAAACAACCGATAACCATGAATGTCAGGACGCGGCCCCACACTTGGATTTGGTTTTCTTTTAGAGATGAACAGGTTCTTGCCTGAGGGCACTTCAGCAGGCGGACTGGAGGAGCAGGGAATTGAACGTTATGGGTCAACCCACTCCAGTGCTTATAAATGTGTGGGTTTTGTCTTTCCTGTCCCATTCGTTATCTTACGTCCCCTGAGACTGTACCCATGACTCTGGTCAGAGTGTAACTGTGAGCGGAAGGCCACTCTTTCCATCAGTATGTTTTATTTATCAGCTCCAGAGGTCACAGCTAATATTTGGCCCACTGACACACTGTGTTGCTGTGACAACTACTTGATTTCCTGCCTCTCTCCTGTCAAAATAAGAATACAAATATGTCACCACGACCTCATTCAAACCTGCTATTAATATCCATTCTGAGACATCTGAGTACAAGAGGACGGTGCGAAGAGCTGTCATGGTTCCCTATTTCCGTTCAATTACAAGTTAGTCTTGTGCTGGTCTTTCTTCTTGCTGCCATGTTTTAAGTTTAAAACAGATCCTTGAAATACAGTGAAGATATGTGCAGAATAGTGTTGATAGATAGAAACACAGGTTTTTTACCATGAAATGGTGAAAAGATTGAGATCTCATCTGTTGTCTCTTTTTCAACCACAACACAAAGAAATCTCTTTCCTCCTCCAGCTCATGGTGGATTTATAATACGACACCTTTCAGCACCTATTGTAGTGGTTGACAAAAGATGTGTGTGCGTGCGTGTGTGTGTGTGTATCGACGAGGAAACAGAGAGTGTGTGTAAATGTCACAGAGGAAGATACAGTCTCACTGACAGCTTCTCTTTAACTCTGAGATTTTCCACTTGATTTTTTTCTTCAGACCTTTCAAATATGTTGGGAATGATTCAGTGTTTTTTATTTAAACCTGTCATCTCAAAATCCGCCAGACGTCCATGGAATTTGCAACAAATGCACAGAAATTACAGCTGATGATGTCGTAGAGGATTATGAGGCCTGAGTTGTGTAATTTTGTTTGTGAAAATGCTGGTTTGTTATGTACTTTCAACCAACCTTTCTCTTTGCAAAGGTCATATCAGTAATTTTGTAATTGCTGTCCCTGATGGAAAATGTGTTTCCCCTTGTTACAAAATCTGAAGAGAAGTTGTGGTCAGATTGAGATTTTCTCTAGTAGTGGTTAGGTCAGAGTAAGTTAGGACATGTAAGCCAACGTCGTGTGTGTGTGTGTGTGTGCGTGTGCGTGTGCGTGTGCGTGTGCGTGTGCGTGTGCGTGTGCGTGTGCGTGTGTGTGTGTGTGTGTGTGTGTGTGTGTGTGTGTGTGTGTGTGTGTGTGTGTGTGTGTGTGTGTGTGTGTGTATTTGGTTTTTTGCATTTTTGCATTTTTGCATTTCACCAGGGACTGTCAGTCTACGTGTTTTTCTGCATTCTCCCTACTAGTACCAATCTGAAGCCGGTTGTGCAACAAAGGGGAACAGGAAGTTGTCATCACATGGCCCTGATGTCACACAGAGTGAGCGGACACCATGGGACACTAAACACATGCCTTGTTGTGTTTTTCTTTCTTACAGCCGCTACCGAGCTTCACTGTAGGGATCTGTCATCTTTATTTGTTTCAGACCAAAACCTTGAATGGTGGGACACTGACTTATACTGGAGTTGCCCTGAGTTCCCCCTTTCATCTCATGCCTCTTTTATCGTTCTCATGTAAATGACTGCTCCATTAAAGGGATGGTTTGGTTTAAAGGAGTCTTCTTTATAAGTTTGACGATGCGGTAAAGGTGAGCCGAGCTCCGCTGCTGTAAAACTCTGCGATAAAGTCTCTAAAGTGTAAACTTTTTAAATTCTCCAAATATGGAGAAACAATCACGTTTGCTTCAGGGAAGAGAGACGTCTGACTTCTCGTGTCTGACTCTGTTTACAGGGTCCGTCCAGCCGCCGCTGTCTGGTTTGATCCTCTGTGATGAGTTGGAAGTTTGTGCTGCTGTGCCCCTGATCGCTGGCCTTCCTGTGGAGGGAAGTGGAGATCAGTCCAAGACAGAAGATCTGATACTTCTGCTCTGTTTGGGCCTCATATCATGTTCTCTGGGACTGAGGTTGCCCCCACAACAGCATTTTGTAAAGAGTGACAGACTGAGATCTATCCCATTTGCAGCTCTAAAAAATTCATCATGAATTTAAAAGTTTGTTTTTCTTGCAGCCTAATTGCAAAGTGGGGAGAGGAGGAAGAGCAGAGCAGAGGTCAGCATTCCTGCTGGTCCTCGGAGACTCGGAAAAGCAGAGGAACAGAACGCAGGCAACGTGAAGCTGCAGAGGGCAGAGGCAGCCAGAGGTCAATTCACTGCTTGCAGTATTCCAAACTTCTCCATTTTTGAATATAGTTCAAACGCATGGTTTGTTAAATTCACAATGCACGTGATGTTAAAAGATGTTGGCATTTTTGTAGAGTGAAGTTTTAGACTTAAAGCCCATGAGCTGAGGTAGAAATTACCACCTGTTCTATAGCAGTGCTAATGTGGGGCATCATTTCTCATACTATAGACCAAGCTGTGTTCAGACATGACCTCCAGAGGATGTCCGCAGCATCGGGTCTGGACTTTCTGCGAAAGTTCCCTTTCTCACATGGACACTGCAGCAGGAGATTCACAGAAAAGACGCGTTCACAACACAGAGATCTCCGGAATGTTCAGGTGAGGGCTGCAGAGGCAGGAGGTAATGTTTTAATTCTGAATGTGATACCAGAGAAGTTACTCGCAGTCCAACTTTTCATGCATCGTAATCACAAGAAATGCACCATCCAATAAAAATCTAATAAATGAAACTGTAAAAAAGGGAATTTTGGCCATAAAACTCTCGAGTACCTCGCTGGCAGGAGATCTGTGGCTGACTGAAGGAATATTGTCCACCTGCGTTGACCAAACCGTTTAGCATCACTCCTGCATCAGAAGCTTCCAGAGAGGAATGTGTCTTCAGCTCCTTCCCTCCGTGTTGAGGTTTATCATCTGGGCGGCTGGTAAAGATCACAGCCCTGTAAGTCATCTGGTAGTTTATAACAAATTTTTAACATCATTTATGTTTGCATATGAATAAAAAAAAACATGCACGTCATTTCCCATACATGGTATTAAGATGATTTTCTTCCACATCTCTAGCTAACGTGCAGTGAATTAAATATATTAGAGCTTTTAGAGATTTATAAAACAGAACCATACATAACCAGCTTAAGAACCAGTTTTATAGATCTGACTAAAAAACATCCATATGTTCTTTTCTATCCTTGCACATAAAACTCTGTCTTTGTCTTTGCCATGAAGGGACTCCTGCTGTTTCTTGTTCAGTGGGCGTAGTCTACTGTAATCCTGATGAAGATTCATTTACCTCGTTAGTCTCACAGAAATGGCTCTTATTAGAACTTTTGAACGCCATCCAAGATAAGTTTTAAATGGCAGGATGATGAATTTATCCAAACACGAGGTTGTGTGCTTAAAGATAATGATGGTAAATGTCAGACATCTGTTGACCTTCCACGGATACTTTATAGGGATTTCATTACTGACAGTTTGAGGCGGATAAAGCTGTGTGTTTGTTATTTTGTTGTCCACTTTGACATTTAAGTGTCAGATATGGTGTGTTAGTGGGATTAAACGTATACGTGTGTACCTTCTGAAGTACTACGGCATTGAAATAATCAGCAATGGGGTCAAAGTGAGTTTTATTTAAAATTTTCTTGACATAGTCTCCAATGTCAGCGGGATAGTTCAACTCAGGTGAGCCACATCAGGGCAGGTGCACAGGAGACGGGAACTAAAGCAAGAGTGACACGCAAGGAAATCCCACAAATTCAAGACAAAGATAAATTAAAGGTTCATACAGCAGAAAGTATTTCATGACATGAGCAGAATTGTGAGTGTGGCTCTGTGTGGTCATGGGTCAGTCACAGTTTTACTAGGAACCAGTGTATGAACCTGCAGCAGAGAAAACATCCTCCTCTTGGTGCCTCTCTCTGTCTCCACATGTAGGACCTGGTAAACATCCTCCTCTGTCTTTGCTTCTCAGGAATGTCCGACAGTGTTTATGTTCCTGATGAGCGCAAGCCTGTGTGTGTGTGTCTTTGCGTGTGTGCCTGCCACCCTTGATAAGCCTAGACAGCACTCTTGTCAGAATCACATAAGTGTGTGGTAACGGGTGTGTTTAATGACGTCACAGCTCTCACCTCTCTTTTGTGTCCACATTCCTGTTCAGCCTCACACACACACTTATTAAAAAGCTCTATTGAAACAGTGTTGTGTTTCAGCATGTCATGTGGTGGCCAGTGTGTCCCAATCCGTTTTTTCTTGTATAAACAACTGGATACAGATTTATTTGATGATCATCTCTATTAGAGCCTGTAGGAGCCAGAGAGAAACCAAACCACAGCCTTTTCCATATGGAAGGTTGAGCTCCCAGTTACAGCTGACTGAAGGACCCATTCACCGACTCAGCTATTAATGTATGGTGAGGGGTTAAGGAATGAAGCACAATTAGGTTATTTCTGTCACTTATGAGACCCTCTGGGACATAAACAAGAGACGGGGGGATCAATACCAGAGTGTTGATCGATGCAAATCCTCAGTAGGTAATTTGGGGAGCCTTGCAATCCGAGTCCTGTCCCCAGCCTTCATTAATCTGTATTCCGTGTGCAGAGACGCTTTCAGGACACATTTTAACAGCAAATGTGATCAGACGAGACCTGGAGATCTTCACTGGTGATCAAATCTGTCAGGAGGGACGTTGATACCACGTCTGAACAGGGCAGGACGTTAAAGAGCTCACGTGTGGTGACTGCTCAGTTCATCTTCCGTGTGATGGACTGTATTTATGAAACGGGGATGATGAATGGAGGTGGAGAGTTCAGGTAACTTCTCTACTTCATCTGATGTGTTGGTGTGTGGAACCATTTGCTTCAGCCTGTCCTTGAGAAATGACACAGACACAAATATACTGAGAGAGAGAGTGAGTGGCTGTAAGTTAAGTTTGGTACTAAGTTTGAGACTAAACAGAAACGCAGAGATAAGGAGAGGGCTATCGCAATGTATGGACGGCAAGGATCCTAGGGAAAGGTTGTTTGACAAGGACAGCGTTCAGAAGAAGGTAGATTATTAGGGGGGAACAGAGGAAGCAGTTTGGCGGGAGTGGATAAACAGATAACTAGAGATAGAAGTGTTAAAAAATAGTATAGCAGGTAAAAAGAAGAAAATGCACCAATATGAATGGTTTGTGTCAGCGGCATTTACCAAAGAACATAACGTTGCTCAACTAAATGATTGCATGTTTCATCAGGTGACATTTTCCTAAAATCCCTGATCACGCTCTGTGCAGTAAAAGAGCCAGACCTCAGGAGCAGGTCCCATCGAAGTCATGTGACATATGTTTATAATAAAATAAAAGGCTTACATTCATCAAACTGTCTTACTTTCCTCTGCCAATATCAGGTTGAGCTGCTGTCACATAATCTCTTGATTGATGCATCGTTGCCCTTGTGAGCAGAATAATCTCCACATGTGCTGTAAGTGCACAACACTTGATTTACTTCTTCTAAACAGAAGTGCTTATTGTGGAGCTTTGATTACGGCTTTTTAGGAAGAAATCTGATGAGGCTGCCAAAGTATAATTGAGGCGGCCGAGCTCAAGAGGAGAAATCTCACCGTCTCTGCGGTGGATTTTCTGTTTAGCTGTGAGCCTCTCAGGGCTCATCGACCTTCATTCTATTGATCCGCTGCAAACCACCCCCAGAAAGCTTTCTGTTGAAAAGTATTTTCTCATAACAACAAAATGACAGAGTGTGTCATTATGCAACAAATAGCCAGATAAAAAAAACTGCCCGATCAATGGAGGTACTCTCTGGAAAACAAGATTTCAAAAGAATCCTGCCCCGGTGGCACGAAAGCAAAACTAGAAATAATTGTTTGTCATCGTAAACCGATTAAATCTTAAAAATGAGGAAACATGAAGATCTCAGATTTGTAATACCAAGAAGATTTTGCAACTAAATTAGTTAGAACTGTGACTCGGTTTGTAATAAAATTGACTAAGTATCTCGAAATTGATCGATTTTGTTGTAAAATTAGTTTTTGTTTTTCTCATATGGAGGCAGGCTTCAATAAAAATCCTGTTTTTATTATGAATGCCTTTATGTGGTGTTCCTACTCTGGGGCCAGCCGTGGAAACTCAGCAGAGTCCAGAGGTTCTCACTGGGACCTTGGTGTTCTCCCATCCAGCCTCTCTGGAGAATGTCCCGAGGTTCTCTGGAGCCCGGTGCGTCTCTGAAAGCAGCTTCAGACAGAATCTAAGCAGAAGTTGTCAAATTGACGGGTGATTTCTGGGAAATGCAGTATAAAAACATTACAGCATAAAAACACAGATGGAGCCAAAGTGCATACTAGTGTGATATTGAAGCCAGACACTGGTTTGCCCACACACGACAAGTCACACAGCTTCGTTAACGCACTCACACACAAGGCTCGGCATCTGATGGCTGCAAGGCTGCGTTCTCCTCCAGTAAGGGAACACGTTAGCGTGCAGTAAGACACTTGGAAACAGATGCAGCCTGCTGTTGTGAGTTAGCAGTAAAGTCTGAGCCGGTCACATCTCAGGCCTGTAATAACAGCCTGCTATCAAGGAGATCATCCGCAAATAATTCCCAGCTCTCTGTGGTTCCTCTTTAAATCAGTGGGGATATCCTATGATTTTCATTTGTTTTTTTGACTTATAATATGGTATATAAATAGTCAGGATTCCTGAGAGTTGTGATGAGAACGCCTCAAGAGAACCCTTGTTCCGAGGGAATCTAAACACTCATTAAGACCAGGGTGGGTAAAGGTCAAAGGTCAAGGAATTGCATGCTTCACAAGCCTCTGGAACACGATATTTCAAGTCTGTTTCAAAGAGATTTCTTCAAATATTGACTCATAAATGTACTGATTCGATTTCCGAGGACAGGAAATAAAGAATGTGTGCACAGACACTGCACTGGTAAGCAGAGGCATACAACCACAGGGCGGTAATTCTATTTGATCTGTAATATCATTTAATAGTCTAAATAAGTTATAATGTGAAAACTAAAAAGCTAATATGAAATGTCTAAAGCGCATTGGTTACAGCTTCAAACAATAATCATCTTGAGAATTTAAAACTGCATTTTGCATACCTCAAGCATAATTGTGACATGAAAATCTCTGCAGCTTCATTCACTTTATGCTCAATTGCGGTTTAGTTTTGGAAACGAGACACAACTTGCAATCAGTGACGCTGATTCAGTCTCAGCGTGGCCACGGAAACATCAGCAGGAAAACCACAGAAGCATCCGTCCACCGGCAGTCTCTGAAAAACAAACTCTCTCGCCTTAATGCTCCAATTTATCATCCGTTTATTGGTAGAGTTCCTCTGTGAGTGCTCGACTAACAGGTTTAGTTTAGCTGCTCATTGGAAGCAAATTGAAACTCGAGTATAAGTTTAGTCAAGACTCCCACATCTGTAATTCAGAGGGCACGCTACTTTGCTTTTGCCTGTTTGTCGGGTTTATTCAAAAACATGTTTCTTATAACAAGTCCTGACAGAGCTCAGTATTGGCTTACATACAGCACTTACACACACCCTTGTCCATAAGAATGTGCACCCTGTGAGAAAGACAACTTATAATGTGCCATATCATGAGTTGTCCTGTTTGTGTTGATCTGTGTTTCTTTGGTTGCGCTCTCGGCCTCGCAGCGAGTCTCTGAGGGGCTCTGTTGGAGGTCAGAGTTTGGTTTCCCATAGAAAGAAGATGGCGTGGCTCCAGGGATTAGCTCATTTACTTTTCACAAAGATCAGGTATGAGGAGAGCTAACCTGAGCTGACAACACAGCAAATATCACACTCAGGGATTAACAGAGTACAACAAGCGAGCGATAGTTGTGTGCAATGAGAGTAAAGCCAAAAAGTGGCACGCGTGTGTGTGTGTTTTGTGCACGTCGTGCTTGGATGGACTTGAATGTGCAGCTCTGAGAGACGGAGCGGGGGGGCAAAGAGGCAGCTACTGTAACGGGACATGCTCAGACACGAGATGAAAGAACACAAACTCTTACTTCATCTCTCTGTGGCAAGAAAAATCTGTAAGGAGTAAGGTAGTAATGTGGCGCATGTTTTCATTGCACAATGAAAAGGCTCTGATATCTTCTCTGTCAGATGACAATGGATGACAAGTGCCAGGAATTGTTCCTGCTGACATCAGGTTTCAAGCTGCTACGTCTCTTTAGTAAGCTGGTTGTGTATGTTGATACTAGAAAGAACAAATTCAAGCAGGCGTGTGATGATAGGATCGATATCAGAGCCTCTTCAGTGAACTTGGAGCCGCGGGTTGAAAGGATGCAGCTCCTTAGATGATCCCCATTCTGTAGAATTAAGATTTCATTTCCTGCCTCCTCATGGACCAGCTCCAACACCACCTTAATACATTTGTTATGGACAGTTAAAAGAAAATGTATTTAACGCATATGTTGACCATAGAGTTTGGTCCACGACCCATCCACTAACATGGAGGAAGCAGGATTTAAGACCTATTCTTACTGCTTTAACTTACTGCTCTTCCAAGACACCACCCAGAATGTTTCCAGGGATTTTGAAGAACAATGATATGATGAATAAATTCTCACCTGCTCTTCCTATATGCTCGATATCTTTAGTCTGTCCTGCACATAGGAATAAAACAGGTGACACCTGCACAATGTCCTCACTGACAAGAACATGTTAGATCTTTTATGTTCTTTATTGAGCAAGTGAAGACAACATGTGGCCATCTTCTCTCATACGCTTAAAAAACCAACAAAATATGTCTGACGCTGCCTTTGACTCTTTGATCTCGTCACGTTCGGACATTTCAGATACTGGTTTTGTAGTTTCCAGTGTCCTCGGAGAGGGTAGATCCCCAGACCCCATCTTTTCTGATAAAATACCTCAAGGAACAAATAGTATCTTACAGCTGCAAACCACACAGGCTTATCATCAACTCTGAGGCCAGAGGAAGTCATGTCATATCTGTGGTTTTACTTTATTAACATTACAAGCACAAGCACATGGCCTCTGGCTTCTGTCTGCTCAGTTTGACAGTTCTGGGATCACTTCTGCACAAATAGAGAAACTGTTAGAAATCCCTCCTGATGTCAGATCACCTGGGGCCTGATGAACTAAATACTGCTCAGTTTGACTGATTTATTGATTTGACTTGATTATTTGAGAGTCCTGGACCAAATGAGGACAAGCCTTCCATCTGTTCACCTAAAGCTGACTTTGCCAAAAGTAGAGCACATCAAGTTTATGTTGTTTACTTGGCCGCCAACTTAACTGCCTAATGTACCGTCAAATGCATTGCCAAGCTAAGAGTGCTAAAAGTGTGTGTGTGTGCTTGCAAGTGTCCGTACTTAAGTATCTCTCAATGCTTATGTTTCCTCCGTCAAGCTCAGGGTGCACTTCACTTGACCCCCCTGAAGTTTGCAGCATCATACAATATTACATCTTCAAGTTGTGTAAACCGAGCTGTAACGATGGAATATGTGATTAATGCCGGGGCCTCACGTGCTCAGAGCTGCGGGTACTGAGGAAAGCGTCTGTGTTGCTATATTTAACCACATTAGATGTCCAGACATTGCTGTGTGAGACGCCGGACGTTTACGCATCAGGCAAAACTCCCTCTGACCAAAGGGGAAATCCCTCCGCAGGTCATCCATCCTTTTCTCACTGCCTCCCTCTGCATCGCTGTTATGCTCTCTTTCCGTGTCACTGTTTGTATGTGAAGGAGCCAAGAGAGTTGAGATGATGTAACAGTGAGGGAGCTGCGGTTTGCCGAGGAACTGTTTTCGTGAGTTTTGGGAGAGATCAGCCCGCTCTCCTGTCTGATTCATACTTTATGCAGTCAGTGAGTCGGGAATCAGGCTTAACAGGCCTCCAGAGGGTGGATGGAACTCAGATGTTCCCAAGAATCATTTAAGTAAACCTAAAGATAGCCTCAGCAATTTGATCCTGAATTTTGAGGAGCCCCTAAAGTCCCGTCCTTGTGACAAATAGAAGAAGATAAATAACTGGTTTGTGCAAAATCATTTATAGTCATTGTAAAAAAGCTCATATCTTTATAGTTGAGGATTATTTGACTTATTGTCCCAAATATGTTTTGAGTTTTTGTTTGGTTATTTTTTTTCACTTTGAATTTTTGTTTCCTGTTTTATTTTTCCTCCTTCCTTGTGTGTCTATCCAACTTTAATTCCTGTTTCCATCGCTTTGATTATCAGCACCTGATCCCAATGTGTTTCCTGTGTTATGCTCTTTTTATTTACAGTCTATGTCTAAAATGCTTCTCTCATGGTCAAGATATGATATAGGTTCTTTTGAAATCCTTCTGTCCTGACTGATGAAGACACTGAGATGCGTTTTAAGCAATGAAACTAATCCCTGTTTACACTAGTAGCAGAGAGGCAGACATTCCTCACTCATCCAATCTCCTCCCCCGTCTCCTCTTCCCCTGTCATACTGATACTGGAGCAGCCGGGTGGCCCAAAGTCAAGTGTCCTTCAGTCGGTACCTGATGGCTGCCAGATCCCACTGAGCTGCAGGACAACATCATCAGTCACGTCTCGCGTCTCACTTTCTCTGGCTCTGCAGTTGCTGGAGATGTGGACGATGACTTTTCTTGTCTGACAGATTCACTTACACTCACCCCTCTCTTCCAGCTGCATTTCACAAGAGCATCTCGGTGTAGATCCAAATGTTATTGATCCTAATTTGAGCTGGTAATGGAGGACACTAGAGCCTGCATTAAATTCAGTGAGCAGGAATTAGTGGCATCTAGAGATGAAGTCACTGAACAAAACAAATATTCTTCATTCATTCAAGTGTGGGGATCGGTTTATATTCAAACCAATTCAAAACATGCAGCTTCTGTTGAAACATAAGTGCTAAGAGTTGAGTTGTACGTCCTGTCATCATCGTCTATGTGGGCTGTGTCCATACTTGTCATTGATCAAAGCTCTTCTCTCTGTCTCTTTCAAATATAAATTCAGACTGTCGCTGTGACCGTCCTCCTCCCTCTGTCCCCTCCAGTCTCTCAAGCCAAGGTGAGTCCACTCATCTCATCTCATCAAATTCTCGACATTCTCTAGATCTTATCCACGCCCACCAGTGTTTCGACCCCAGGGGGTTCCCTGTCCTGTGCAGCCACGCCTCCTTCTAAACGTTGACAACCTAATGAGGAACCTTTTACACCTGTTATTTTGGTTCAAAATGACCAGAGACTCTTAATAAATGTAAAAATCCCCTTAAATCCCACATCGAGCCCTTAAAACCCTTACTATCCATTTTTTTGCCCAATATGGTGTTGTAGATTTGAGCCGAGGTCTCTCAACTGAAGCCCCTTGTTCCGATTTCGAGGAGGAAGAGAGAGAAGCTCTTCAAATAAATCCGAACGGTCCTCACCCTTCAATTTTGTGGTTTTGAAATATGTACACAATGTGACTGTGATTTTCTGTGAGAAAGGCCTCGCAGACAAATGAAGCTGTTTTAAAGGCTATTACCAGAAGAATGTTCCCTCATTACAGAGAGCGTGCAGGAGATGAGTTGTTAATTTTCAAATGGAAATCTGTTGTCAGGCTGTAAAAGCATTGCAACGAAGGAGGAGAGACCTAACTTTCTCATGGCTTATGTCGGCTTAGCAGGGACGTGACAGACGAGATAACATGCTTGTTGTGTGTTTTTCGACCATTCTTGCAAACACAATGGAAAACATGACTCATTTTGCTGCAGCTCTATGTTCCCAAACATCTGCATTAATGTAAAATACGAAAATATTTTTCTCATTTCTAAATGTCAAAGATCGTCGGTTGATTTTGAGTTTTTGGAAATCACAGTTCTCAGCTCAATCTGTGGAACTCCCTCCGGTGAATAGAGTCAACCAGTGAGTGACTCTACTTCTCGTTCTGACTCGTCCACTTCCCCTAAAGCAGGGGTGTCCAAGCTACGGCCTGCGGGCCATCTGCGGCCCGCCCTCGATTTTAAATTCGCCCGCCTCAAAAAAATTAAGAAATTGTACTTTCTTGATTCTTGTTGTTCTGGGTTTGTACCCTTGAATGCACTTATTGGATAATTTCGTCGGGGGGGGGTTGAGTGGCCCAGACGGCATGAGTGGCCCAGACCTTTGTATTTTTTTCTATATGTGGCCCTCGGGATAAAAAATTTGGACACCCCTGCCCTAAAGCTACGCCTTCCTGCTCCATGACCTTCTGATGACCTGATCACAAGCCTCTCTTCTGACCTCTGAACTCCTGCTTGGGAGCTGTGGGCTGCACACAGAAGATAAGAGCAACTGTTTTCTTTCCTGTCTCTTAGTAATAAAGTAGTTCCAAACTAGATTCAAATGATTGATGAGGAGAAGTAGGAAGTAGAAATATGAGATAGGCTGTGTTCTACAGGAAACTGATATTTATACCCTATTTGTTTTTTTTATCTACTTGTTGTATTTTATTGAAGGCTTGAAATAGTAATTATAAAGTTTTAGTTTGAAAACCTACAGGGACAAAAACTAAATTATTCAATTAAAGAATTATGAGCAAAAGCAATTTAGTTTTTGTTAAACGCAAAGCACAGCTGTAACCATGAGGATAAATATGATGATGAAAACGATTCATCAATTGGATTTTATTTCATATCCATTTACATGGACACCAAACTCCATTGTGATATTTGCATGAGGTGATAATAGATTATTCCATGCTGCCCGTTTTAAAACCTGAAATAGTTTAATGTTCGATTCTTTCAAATTTTTCAAAAGCTGCAACTCCTGTTCTACAGTCCCTCCAGCCTTTATTATTATGGTGCCACTTTCTGGAAACAGCAGCGTAATCTGCACACTGTCAAATACAAATCTTACACACACACATCAGCTCCTTCCTTCCTCTGACCCAATCACAACACATGAAGAGAACAGATTACCTCATTAACTAGACAGGGTTAATTAATAAACTAATCAAATATGTTGAGTAAACTCGGTTAGCGCTGATATGCTCCTGATGTTTGGATTATAATTGTTTATTAGTGAGTCACACAGCCATTGAGTAGGATACGTTGGGGAACTATGGGCAATTATTGCAGGAAATTACATTCCTGTCGAATTGCAATAAAATGACGTGTGTTTCAATGGTGTAGGTTCAAGTATGCATCACAACACTGAATATTCTGTCTGCAACGCTTCATTTAATTTTAGTCACGGTCTTTAAAGAGTCTGGAAATGTCTAAAATTCAGATTGGATAGCTTTCAAATTTTCTCCGACAACCTGCAGTTAAGTTAACACATTAAACGAAAGCCTTTCCCGCTAGTTCGTTTATGAACGCGGGGAAATGCAAGTTTAACGATAAGTGGCCAATAAGCCTAACGAGTACTCAGGGTGGTTAAAGTCTGTAGTGTATTTGACTTCTGTGTGCAGGTTTGGTTTTGAAAACAGCTGTAGACACCCTGAGGACTCATTGCGAAGGATGAGTTGTGCACAGGGAAACTGTGGGCTGGGGCTGAAGTGAATACAAATCTTTATCAAGGTTCTTTTTCACATTAGCGTCATCTGAAAACCCCACTAGACACAGGAAGTACCCATTACATCACCAACTGATATATTCACATGATAGTAGAAACACACACGACAACAGACAGATGCAGCAGCTCTTAGCTCAGTGGTGTTGGAGAGAAAGATGAAAAGAGGGAGGGAGAGAGGTTTATTTGAAGAACAGATTGAGAGAGAGAGAGAAGAGCGATGAGCATATAAATGGTTAATGTTATTTAATGTCTTTAATCCTGGACCATGACTCCCGACTATTAGATTATCTCATAGTCTCTGGCAAATGGTGGAAGGAGGGGAGAGAAGGTAAGGGAGGAGGAAGAGAGGAACTCTTTAGGAAATCTGAATCCCTGAACTGTTGAATCTGGGGATGGCACGGTGGTGAAGTGGTCAGCACTGTTGAATTGCAGAAAGAAGGTTCATGGTTTGAATCTCGGGTTCAGCTGGGGTCTTTGCCTGTGGAGTGTTCATGTTCTCCCCTGGTCTGAGTGGGTTTCCACCCTCAGCTGGGATTGTTCCGTGCTCTCCTGCGGCCCCCAAAGGTTAAAAAGTTTAATCTGAACAGTTGTGTGGCTGCAACATGGAGACAACACACTTCATTCTGATTGAGACTCACGCCTTGTTCAGACCACTAGTTGACACTGAGCATAGACGAGTCGTCCAGTTGTGGATTTAGCAAAGTGGCAATGCGTCTGCAGCCGATATGCAGCAGGGGGTGCTGTTATAATCAAGTCATAGGCCTGCTTGTGACTTCAGAGCCGGAGATATACTTGTTTTTAACCACGTGTTTGCATCATCGCGGCCTCGCGTATCCTACATCAGCTGTGCACGTGCTCAGATCTGCGTCCCCAGAGCGTGTCTGTGAAATGCACTTGAGGGGTGGCTCGTTCTCCAGAGTTTACGAGATATTCAACCTCAAAAAATCCCAGTTCTCATTTAACTACTGTGAGAGCACCGAAGCAAACATCACCCGCCGGTAGTTATAGATCCCCTTTCCATTTTACGAGTTTCTATAAATGGCATTGTTGTTTGTTTGTTGGCTTCGTGCACGTCAGGAGTTTGTGATCGTTCAGACGTAAAGTAAAGGAAAGGATGTTGAGCTGTATCATTAATGGTATGAAAAAGAGAGCAGGGTCTTTTAGTTAGGATCGTGTGGAAAACATGAAAAAGGAAAACCTAAAACATGTGGAGAGAACATTGTTTCAGGCCGACATACAGAAAATGAAACACTCAACTAAGAGAAGGTGCAGCTATATTCTCCACATCTGGAACCCATCCACTTTCTCTGTGTGTGTGTGTGTGTTTGAGTGTTTGAACACAGCAGGAAACAGGTCGGGCAGAATATTTGGTGGATGAGAAGTTTATTTACACAAGCCATAAAACACACACATTCACACGGGGTGCTCAGTGCATTCAGTTTCATCGACAGTATTGAATAAAAACAAGACATCCAGGCAGGAAGCATAGTGCACAATCCTATTAATGTAAATACACATTTAATTTTATAATTATTACTGTGTGTATTTTATTACCAAGAATAAGTCTGTAATGGAAACGTTTCTGATTAAAAGCAATCTCGTTGATTTAGTTTTATTCTCTTTTACTATGACGATGCATTATAAGTTAAATAGAATCAAACTAAATCCACAAAATAGTCTTTATTACTTACTCAACTTCTTGTTTTAATTTTGCTAAAGGAGCCTCCCTGCTCGTTTGTATTGTTTCAACCATGTGAGAAATCTTGAATATGAGATCAGAATCAACACACAAACACACACACACAAACACACACACAAAACCTATTGTAGACACATTTGTGGGATATTTGCAAAAAATACATTCACAAAAATACACTGGCACACACACCTGATGCTGATAGATCTTTTTTATGTTTTCTGCTTCCCTCTAAAAACCCTGGCTTGTTGACAACTTGTAATTTATTTTTCTCACACTTGAGGACAAAACTCTCTCAATTCAAACTGGATCTTGCGTAACCAGGACATCTCCATTAGGAGTGGCTTTATATTAAAGACTCCTGACTTGACATCCTGAGAAAATCTGCGGCGGAGGATTTTCTTGCCAGACAGTTTGGATTTCTCTCTGCAGAAGAGAAGCAGTAACAGTTCCCTTTCTGCACAGTGGTGTGTAATTAAATCCACCAAGTGTAACCATCCACTAACAGGCTTAATACTGACGGATATAGTATGGGAGGTTTTACACGTGGAGCTTTATTGGTGGGCCTCCAGTTTCTGGCCTTGTTTAAATTGCTAGTTGAACAATCAGCATGAGGCTATAATCAGAGCCGGTAATCATGATGTTTTTTTAATGTGAGCTGTGAAAAGGGGAAATCATTGGTTCCAGATGAGCCATCCCCTGGAAAGACGCACGTGGATTGAAACCTTTTAAGTCACTAAAGGGTTTTTCCCACACGTTGACGTGTCGACTAACTGAGAACTGATCTTTGGCAGACGTTGAAAGTAAACAATGGCGCTTTTCACAGAGTAACACAGGATTAACACTCAGCTGCTCAGTTTATTAGGTAATAATAGTGCAGTCCTGCGGTAAATCCTCCTCTGTGACAAAGCTACTATGAACAAACAGAATCTAGAATAAATAACATAAGATAAAAAAGTCTATCTACAACATTAGGCTGTTCTATAAATGTGCAAAATATAAAGATACAAGTTGTGAGACTGTGCAATTTGTCCAATTCATTGCATAATACTGAAACGTGCTACGCTTATTTCATCCACCCTGTTTGTATCATTGACATTTAAGCCCTAATGAAAGGAAACCTTTTTGCAGTATAGTATTTGTTGTATTAGACTAGGTTTAGCTGGTTGTACCTAATAAACTACAACTGAGTGTTTGTCCAACACCTGGAGGACTAACACTTCAAATTGTATAAATGAGTGTTAGCTAATTAAATGAAACTTTTATTTGTTAAAGTTTGCGTTGTATCTGCTCTCATTTAACGATACAACAAGTAGAATGTTCAAGTCCGAAGGTAACTGCAGTCTCATCTAATGACATCTTATATCATATGGTACGTACTGTGTATGTACAGATGAATTAAATGATGAATAACCTTTAGCGCTCTGATGGAGGTCGTGACCATATGGTACCAGAAGTGGTTCTTTCCCTTTCATCCAGCAGGGATCTGGTAGGAATGTGAAGGGTTATGGTTTCCAAAGCAGAGCAGAGGTTGAGGTCAAAGGTCAAGTGAAAAGATAATGTTCTGAAGATGATGACCCCCATGATCACTGAAGTGTTGAGAGGAGAAAGACGTGCCTCAGATATCTAAACCCGTGTCATCCCAAAATTCTATCTTCTATTATTGTGATCCCAAGTGACCTGACCGTAACACATTCGGCTCTGTTTCTATTTACTTGATTATATATGCATCTCTATACAATTACATATTAATGGGAACTGAGAGTGGTTTGAAAAAGCAGCATTTGAATTAGAGAAGACATGTCCAAGCAGCAGTTACCTCTCCCTCCCTGTGGGGTTTGTCCTAATGCACAGAGATAAAGCAGAGATACCACTTGCAGTTTCCCAATTCCAGAAATAATTCTTTCCCATCAGCAACCTTTTTCCCATTTGACAGATTCACTGATATATCACACAAGCAGCAAAGGAGACACAATGTTGAGCTTTATACTTAATACTTAAGCTCCATCCACAATGCTACCCCAGACCTATCTGTGGCTGAGTTGATGTGTTTTCATATTAAAACATAGAAATATGGATGGAGCCCTAAAGCTCCAGAGAAGTCCCTGTGCATTCCACATGCATACAATGTACTGAAATGCTAGAAGCAGTTGGCCTCCAGCTGACAGAGCCTAATAAGTGCTTATCGGTAAGACAGTAAGATCCATTATCTCATATTGAAACACCCCAAAAATAAATAAAATACCCACTAGGAGGAATAGATGTGGAGATGCATGAAAGCAGAAATCACACTGTCCGTTCATGTGTCCAATAAATATACATATCAAACCATAACGTGGTGTTATGGTCATCGATTTTCCACAGATTGAAAAGGGGCGGTGTAGTCCGGCATGTTGTGAGACAGTTCGATGTTAGCGGTATTGGTTTTACTGATAGATGGTTGATACATGGAGCCCCTGGAGGCTCCTATGGGGGCCCGGTACGCCTTCGCCCAGAAAAAGTGCAGCACGCTGGGGGAGAGGAGGATGAACACCCAGGGGTCGATGATGGAGTTGATGGAGATGAAGCGCAGGGCAATCAGGTCCATGGGGTGGGACTCTGTCCCTGGGTTTATGGAGTTGATGTACACCCGGATCTGAGCGGAGGGGAGGGAGAAAAGAGAGGCGGCGTGTTAAATTGGCTCTCAGGGTTTAATCCCACTCTTAACCTCAGCATCAGCCACATCCTAGTTTACATCCTGCTAACAAATCCCACACTAAACCATCTACATCTTCTGCACACAGCACTTTTCTACCACACGTGATTCACACGCTGCCCACACAGCCGTCAGGGGCAGTTGAGGGTTCAGTGTCTAGCCCAAGGACCCTTCGGAATGCAGACCGGAGGAGCTGGGGATCGATTAGTGGACTACCGACCTGTGGGCTCATGGGTCGGAACATCAGCATGTTAGCATGCCAGCCTGCTGCTCTGAGGTAAACGTAGTAACAATTGAATTGAAGATGCAGATCAACCTCCACCTTTCTTCTCCTACTCATGGAACAAATGGAAGCAGCCTTCTATTCTAGCTGTTTTGACTCGTAGCATATGGCCCAAGAGCAGCAGACTTCACGGTGGTTAAAACATGTCAGTGATATCAGCTACTGCTGTGACGGGCTGGAAGGAGAAGCTGTGACCACATGAGCCAGTGCATTAAGACAATCCATGGAAGCTGTGACTCAATCACAGGTTTAGAAAGTTGCGCTGCCCCTCTCGTGGGATCACAGAGGAACAATATCCAGTTAAATGTGACGGGAAGACACCACCTTGCAACTGTTTAGATTCTTTTCTCTGACATTTTACCACCTTCCACCCATTCTTGTTTTCTAGCTTTTCACTGCTATTTATTCATTCTCTGTTTCCTGCCCTCCACTATGAAGCTTTTCTTCAGAACGTGCTCAGGTTTGATTCCTTTAAAAACTTCCTGGAAAGGCAATGATGGAAAAGGTCAAATTGCAGTCACACAAAACAATGGTGGAATCATTCCCTTTCAGACTTTAACAACTGTCCAAAATCTCCATCTTTCCATCTCAGCTCTTTAAACACTCACTTTTAAACATTTTCTCACCGCATTAAAATGGCAATTAGTTACATGACTGGTTTAAGAAACCTTACATCACTGTGACACCAAAATCAACAACGAACAATACAAGTCAGACCTTCGGAATAAAAGAGGAGTCATAACAACCCCAGTGACAATTTAAATAAAACCACATGGGATCAATCCTGTGATAAGTGACAGACCTTCACATGTGTGGGTTGTTTAAAGGGTTAACTCCCACTCACTTTCCTCTGCTGTTATCAAAGTGTTCATGTGAAGTGTATGTGAGGCCTTGATGTTCAGCAAATATTCAGGGTGTCGAAGATGAATGCTTTTCTACAACATACCTTACGTTTGTTTTTCCTCCATCGCCATGTTTAGCTTACTTGTTATTTGGGGTAACTCACGACTTGATACGATACGTGATTCATGACCCGTGAATTCGTTGAAATGCCTTATCTAGATTTGAATGTTTCCTCGACCCAACCAAACAGTATTGATCGAGCTCTGGTTTCTGAATCTGTTTATGCACACAGCTCCTCTGCAAAGGAAACTCAGGTCCTTGCTGCTCTGCTCACACACTGGAGCTCAGTTTAGATTCTTAGAACATCCGCTTAGCTCCTTCTTGAATATTAAATTGAGTTTGAAGCACAGTTTGGCAGAGATGATGGTTTCTCTGCATTTCAAGCCACAACTGTGATGCAACAACAAACCAAATTGCCCATTGTTGTTGTCTGCAGTAAAGTGCAAAGCATCATTAACAGCAGGGGAAGCTATTGATTTGCTATTAGAAGTCCACAGTGGCGGCTTGATGGCTCCTTCACTTTTCTCTCTGTACATGATGCTACTCGGTCGAAATACAAAGTCAATGTTTATTTTTAAGGATTATTTTATGTTGGAATTAAGCAAAAATATATTCTAAGTTTGTTTGGGTGACGCTTGCAGGTTTGAGGTTACTGGGAAGAAATGCTCTCACTCCCAGTACCATGGAAATTGAAAATCTATTTCTTCTTTTTGACCTATTGACCCATTGAGCTCATTTAGCTCCCGACAACGTCTGCTAATTGCTGTTGCATGATGGATTTATGGGCTTTATGAAGGTCAGTTCGCACAAACTACAATAACGCATCAAGGACAAAGCATGTGTGTCATCTTACCACTAGGGGCAGCGTGCATATGATGAAGATGATGGTCATAAACACCAGCAGGATGAGGTGCTCCACCTCCTCGGCCATGGACGTCACTCTGCGGTCATTGTTGGATCTTATGGTTCCCATCACCGAGCCGCCGGTCCTCTTGCGGCGTTGGTACATCTTGAAAAGCTGGTACACCACGAAACCATTGCATGCCACAATGGCCAACACCAGCAAAAACATGATAGTGGCGTAGAGGGTGGCGTACAGGCGGTGCTGACTGTGCTCTGGGTTCATGTCAATGAAGCACCACGTGCCAGGGCAGTATTGAACATAACTACCAAACCCGGCAAAAGGCAGGAGACAGAATATCATACATAACGTAAACACTGATGGGATGGTGATATAGGCACATTTGTTGGTGACATGCCGGGTGTACAGGTAGGGGTATCCAATGGCAAAGCATCTCTCTAATGCCATCATGAAGAGGAGCGACAGGGTGGCCAGACTGAAGAAGGTCATGCTGACACCAAAGTACGCGCACACACTATGTGTATTAGGCGTCATCCCCTCCATGGTGATGTTGCTTGAATATGCCAGCTGCACCAGTGGGCTGACCAGGCAGGTCCCAGCCAAGTCCGTGAGCACCAGCACCGTGATGAGAACGTGAAACAGTGCACGCCGCGACGCGCCCCCGCTCCTTGTGTCTCTGCGGCGCCGGATCTCCAGGATCACCAGTGCAGCTACGTTGCCAAAGATGCCCATGGCGAACATGATGGCGCTGATCAACGGGCTTCCGGCTGTGTCGATGTAGGTCTTGGTGTGGCACGGGTCTCTCGATTGATTCATTATGGCTGAAGACTGACAGATCTTATTCAGGAAATATGTCTCTGATCCCAAAAGAGTGTCACAAAGGTTTCATCAAGTAGTTGTCTGCAGCCATCCTTTAAAAAGGGAGGAAGAGAGAACGTGTGTGAGATTCAGGACTGTCACCATCGATCGATTGATTAGTTGATCAGGAGAAAATTGCAATGATTGATTAATTGATCATGTCGAACATTTGCTGTTTCCACTTTTCCCAAATGTGAGGATTTTATGCTTTTCTTTGTCATATACCATGGTAACATAAATACCTTCGATAAGTTGTCTGGCATTTCAGCAACGAATCACAAAAATACAATTCCCAAATTAATGAAAACAACAGATTTTTGCTCCTGAGTGAAGCTTGTGATTTTGAACTGTACTTTCAAATCAGCATCTAAAGCCTGATTTTGTTGTTATGCTTTGCTGCATTAAACATTATCGGGAACGCTGCAGACGAGAATTTGGCAGCAGCATTAGATTGATGGCCACTTATTGAAATGAGATGCAGCATCTTTTGTGGAGGATGTTTGGGGAAGTGTTTCTTATTTCAGACTCTTGTCAACTTCGCTGACTGAACACCATCATGTCGCTCCTCTGATCCCATCCACACAGAGCAGGGGGATTATCTCTGCGTAAACTGAAAGATTCCTGCGCTTGAACTTTGGTCCTGATGTGAAAACCAAGTTCTCTTCTTCATTATTCTGTGACATCCATCCATCCAGCTATCTATCCATCTATTACAGTCCTACATAATCATCTGTCTCTCTCTCTTTCTGTGTGTGTGTGTGTGGTGTGTTACTCACCCACATGCTGTGTCCGCAGCACTTTGTTTCCACTCAGGTGATGCGTTCAATGGCTCCAAATGCCATTGACACGCACAATAACTGTCCGGGTTACACGTCCGCTGCGCGCCCCCAAAACACGAGGATAGAGCCGGGACAGAAGTGTCC
This sequence comes from Platichthys flesus, assembly GCF_949316205.1. Taxonomy (NCBI): domain Eukaryota; kingdom Metazoa; phylum Chordata; class Actinopteri; order Pleuronectiformes; family Pleuronectidae; genus Platichthys; species Platichthys flesus. The sequence continues at coordinate 2,408,180 of NC_084966.1, read as the reverse complement.
AGCTGTTGCACGTGTTTGGTAGAAAAGATACGGTTGATATAGGCAGGTGTGACCGCAAACGACACCAGATTACGTTAAAAAATAACTAAAAAAAGTTAAAAAAAACGAGGGTTTGGCACAAAATGCGCGACTTTCCTGGATTCAGGTTGCGCGCTGCGTTCTCCGAACAACAGGCAAAGTTATATACATATTAAATGTATGAGATTAATGCCGAATTGAAGATCGACCAATAACACACGACTTGACTTCAAATAGACTGCACAAGTGCTCGCACGCGTGTTTCAGTGCGCGAGGAGAAGCTAAACCGGAAGATTTCTAAACGGTGTTTTGTTTTGACGATCTACACATCCGCATTACGCGCCGGATAAAATCCGTTCTCACCTTTGGTTCAACCTGCTGCCGGGATGCAGACGCTTTGTTCCGACTCCGCGGTCCAGACTCGAGTCGCACGGGACCCACATGAGGAGTCACTCCGGTTTAAAAGGTGCGGTGTGTGAGCGGAGAGGCGCGCGGCACTGGGACGAGCCATGACGGGACCCGGGGTACAGGGACCGAGGCAGTGACGTCACAGGTCCACCCAGCCCTCACATGGCTGCAGTTGGTGTAAATCACCACAAACAGAGTTTCTATAATCACCACTTTATTCTCATCAGTGTGTTGCTGCTCGTCTCAATCCATTTAGTGCACTAGTTCAATTGCAGCACTCACATCCTGTCTGCTCCCTGAGTCTTTGTACTGTTCACTGTGTTGTTTACTTGTGTTACTTACATGTTTCCAAACTTATATGTTTACACCGGGGATTAGAGAGAAACTGTACTTCAATCCCTATCCTGCACATCTTGCCTTTGAATTATATTTATATGCTTTCATATACATTTAAATTTAGCCTATTTTCAATCAATTCACTTACTAAAAATAACAATAGTTGTAAAAAATAAGTGAAATAGAAGCTGTTTTTGTGAACCGTGATATTCTGGGGAATATGCAACCTTCAGTGACCTGTGCACATGATTGTGTGTGTGTGTGTGTGTGTGTGTGTGTGTGTGTGTGTGTGTGTGTGTGTGTGTGTGTGTGTGTGTGTGTGTGTGTGTGTGTGTGTGTGTGTGTGTGTGTGTGTGTGTGTGTGTGTGTGTGTGTGTGTGTGTGTGTGTGTGAGATCAATCATGGCATCCAAAGTATGGGTTTTGTCTCCAGTGTGAAAGATGTGTTTAAGTTCCTATATGTGATGAATGCATGTGATTATCTTGGGAAATCACGATCTTTCCCATTGGGATGAATGTGAGTTGGTCTCTGGCAGTTGACTTCATGAAGCGGTGACAGATCCAACATGTCTGCCCTTCTTCTAACCTTCAGCCTCTCCACTCCCTTATGATTAATACATGGCAATTTCAACAAGTTTACTTTCAGGGTTGTTCTGTGCGTTTCTTATCATTTATTAATACCTCCAGAAGATCATTGCAACATCTACTCATGAATTTGTATATTATTTTATTATAATGGTTACAAATGGATAAAAAGACATAAAAATTATGAGATGTATTCAAATCAAGCACACTCATGGCTCTGAATCTTATATTACAGTAAATTTATGAGTCAAATCCTTCCCCTCGAAGATGATTTGTAATCATCCCTGAGGACGACAGGTTGTGATTTAATAGGTTGAGAATGACTCACGTATGACAATAAATGATGTCAGAATCCATAAATGTTCTTTTGCACTGATGATGACACAGAATGTTTTTTTTTAGTTTATGTTCTGTTAAACTTCTTTTCTTTTACAAAATCTGAGTGGTTTTTGCTTAGTTTTGAAACTTTTCTCTTCTATTTCTTTATAATGGAAGATGTCTTGTCAGGATGTTTTAGGCAGAGCACACGATAACAATAATATCAATTAATTTAATTAAATAAATGATCTGGATGTACGCTGAAAGCTGGAAATGAGAAAAAACACTTACACTCGAGGGCTTTTATTCCATTAACGACTTCTTAATTATGACATATCATTATGATGCCATCACTTCTTCCTGTCCCACTCCTTCCTTCTCTCTTTCAGCTCAACCACGATTGTGCACGTTTTCATGTTACTCACATTACTGGTGCAGACACACAGCGGTGCTTCCAGAACAGGGTCACATTCTACAATCGGACTCATTCTGAAGGTTATTTTTATCCCCTGCTTCAGTCCTCCTTTCTACGACTTTACTTTCTCCCCATTTGTCTTTCTCCTTTTACCCTTGCTCTATATTTCTCTCGATGCCTGTTTGACCTTGGTCTTTGCCCTCACAGACAAACAAACGCCTGTTTCTCTTGCCTTCCTCTCTTGTTTCTATCCTTCCCTTTGATTTTCTCTTTTCCCGTTTGTTCCCTTAGTTTCTCTTCCTTTTCTTTTCCCATTTTCTCTCATGATTTATTGTCCTTCCTCCCTGTCATCATTTTTTTTATCCAAAAGCATAAATCTCTGCCACTTGATTTTTGACTCCCTGACCCTACAGTACTTGGTAAACAGCCTTTGTTGAGACCTGGCGTCAGTCAGAGTGCTGACATGGGCTGGATTTATTGTTAGAGTCTCTCTCTCTGTTTCAAAAAACCATGTCAGCGAATCATCAGGTTCTGGAGAATGGCAGCAAATTAGTTAAAGAGTGGAAGTGACACAAAATGATTATATGCCGCAGGCTGCAGAGAGCAAGATGATCCAATCATTAATGTGCTGGTGTTATATGAGGGAATTCAGTTATTAGACTTTATCCTGTGACACATTACTCATATTTATACGTAGTAAAATATAGATTTTAGCGTTAACACACTAACTAAATAGTTTTCTAAACATAATATACTTTGCTGCCATGCACTATGCCTTTGCCTCCACCCTGTGGCCACTCAGTGTAATCACAAATATATACAGGGGTTGAATTTAGGATGAACATGAATATTTTGGTTATTTTGTATTCTTATGCGTCGTCACCTTCGTCTTTTGTGGTCAATCTCTATTCTCATGTTAAATCTTTATTTCTGGAGAACGAGCAAGGTAATATATGTAAGTAAACTGAAACAGACCCTTTTAGATATGTCTTGAACTCTGTTTGACTCAACCTGTAGCCTCCTGCCTGTGTGTGTGTGTGGGGGGGGGGGGCAGCTGGACTGAGGTCAGGTGACTGACGTGACCAGTGAAGACCTCCACACTGAGCTGAACATCTCTTTCTGGTTTGAATCATGGCCCAATGTCGTAAAATATAAAACTGGAATAAACGACCTGCAGCTGTTTGCCTCCACCAGTGCAGGTCCACAGACATTTGTATTTCCATTCTCCATGACCCACTGAGATCAAGTGGGTATCACATTTGTATTAGTACAAGTATTTTAACAAAAACACTTTCTGGATTTTCTTCTCATTTCAGTCACCTGCTCTGTCTATTAAGATAACGAGGCCACGATGTCACTTCCTGTTGTCTCCCAGGCCGATGTCTTGTTCATCCTTCACTTGTGGTCCGTCGCCCTGATGAAGGACAGGAAGACACAACCAGTAGGAGCACTTTTTAAATCATTTCCAGGCTATAGCCACGATAATAAAGTAGATTTGTCAAGTTTGTCTATTCAGTTAAAAACACTTGTGTGTTGTTCAGATTGTAATCATACAAGGGAAACACACAATTTCCTAAAATTCAGGAAAAACTAAACATTATAAACGGTAAAATGTGTCATCTAGGACTTTAGAATAAATCAATAAGATTATTATATACCACCAAATATCGATTCCATTTTAATAATTTTAGTTGTAGAAACATTTTTCAAATAGTTTGTGCATCCTGCAGTACACTATTTCAGACAGCAGGTGGCACACGTCAACTTTTTTTTAAAGGTTCACTAACTTTCAATAAGTAAATCATGTAAAATCTATTGAAAAGCTGCTGTAATTGTATTTACACTAATCAATAATCTATTTATAAAACTCTCCCTCCTCTTTATGGCCTTTCCCAGTTTGAAACACTAACCTTGTCAGGACCAGTAGACCTCATGGGGACCAAAGCTCATGGTCCTAATGAGGTTTAACCTAATGTCTGAGCTCTTGGTTAAGGTTAGTGGGGACATGTGGATTGTGGTTAGGTAACGGTGGGGGGGGGGTAAGGCTCCCCACAATGAATGGAAGTCAATGTAAAAAGTCCTGATAAGTACAGCTGAACAAACATGTGTGTGTGTGAGGCAGAGGTTTCACAATGTGTCTTATTCATTGTTGTGAAACAGATAGAGTTACATCCGGATTAAAAATGCTCTATTTGTCTTTTCTTTAATATGAGCCAGATGTTGCATCCAGCAGTGGGCCCGCTGTCACTCAACCCTCCTCCGACCAATCAGAGCGAGTCCAGACTCCTCCCTCCCTCCCTCCTCAGGGGCTTGTGCAGAGGAGCACTGGGTTCTCCTTCTTCTTTCTGCTCCCTCTCTCTCTCAGTGTCCATCTGAGCCTCTCTCCTTGTGATCCCTCACAGTGCAGAGCTCTACAGTCATGGAGAGAGGGGCAACGTTGGCCGTGTGTCTGCTGTGCTGGAGCTGCAGTGTGGTTTCAGCTATCCAGAGGGCTGACATGTTCCCTTATGGCCTTTTAAGTGGGGACTCTATTCTGACCGAGGGTGACGATGAAACCTCCAGAGTTCTGACCCTGCCCAAACCCTTATACTTCTACAACTCCCTCTTCACTCAGCTCTATGTAAGTACATGTCCTTTCTCTCTCCTCTGAATGCTTGGAACTCATTCTCCGGCTATACAGCTAGTTTCTAAGTCGTTATTCTGCAGGTGATGTGTGCAGCTGAGCAGAGCTTTTATTATTCTGTTAAATCACAGCAGTGACTCTTGGTTCAATATGAGCTGATGCAGATGTTTCTACTATTTCTCCTTGTGTTTGGGTTAGATTTCACTCACATCTAAACTCCCCCCTCTACAGGGTATTTACATATTTACATTCCCTGCATGTTTCATTCAGAGGAAGAGATGTGCTCAAATATCTGCAAACGTCAAACAGGCTGATAGTAAAGAAAGAATTGTAAAAATCATTAACGCATAAGTAGAACTAAAGGCTACTTTACACTTTAATTGTTGTTGCATTGTTTTAGCTGTTTGTTGTCTTCACTCTTTGGATGCTATTGTATTAATAAATTGTGGATTAGCAAAAAATTAGGATGAAGAAATGACTTGAGTAGGCGACACAAGTTCATGAGGGTTTCCTGATCGTGGTTCTGAAGGATTCTTCAATCTGTGACTCTCTGTGCTTCTAGGTGGCCACCAATGGAATCATATCCGCCCAGGACTTGCCGATGGAAAAGCAATACGTTGACGACGGCTTCCCCACAGATTTCCCTGTGGTGGCTCCGTTCCTGGCCGACATCGACACCAGCGGAGGACGAGGACAGATCTACTACCGGGTGACAGAGACACCCAGCGTGCTCAACAAAGTGGCCCAGGTCTGTCTTCCCACAGTAAAGAGAGAAATCAGTTCTGAGACTATTCGTGTGCAGTGCTTAACTCCAGATTTGGATTCTTCCTTTCTTTCAGTTCTCCATCCATTGTTCACTCCATGTTTCCTTTTTTCTTTTTCTCCTTCCTTCCCTCCATCGTTCATTCATTCATTCATTCATCTGCTCACCCAGGAAGTACACCGAGGGTTTCCAGATGCAAAGTTCACTCCCACACACGCTGTGGTGGCAACATGGGAGAACGTGGCGCCGTATGAGGAGCAAACCCGGACCAATGGTCCTTCCAACAAGGTAAGACCGTGGACGGATGAGGCCTCCTTGTCTTTAGGTGTACTCATTCACCAATAGAAGTCCCTCTAACAACTTGAGATATTCTACTAACCTGTTGTCTATTGAAACACGCATCCCCAAATTCCTGGAGGTTGTGCATCACTTGTAATCAGCCTTGGGTGGGGGGTCTATTTGTAATCCCCCTTCCCCTCCTAATCTGCCTCTTAACCTTTTGAAGGGGTTAGAGGTCATCTCTCAGGGTCATCAAAGTGTCCCCTCCCTTCCCAACTCGTTACCCCCCCCCCCCCCCCCCCCCCCCACCCTGCAATTCACACACAGGTAGACGCAAACATGGCGTGACCCTTCGTGTTGTCCCGCTCTGTTGGACATTATTTACCTCCTTGTTTGTCAATCAATAACTCAATTTCAGATTTCAATAAAAAGGATCTGACAACGGAATTCCACCTTGGTGGGGATTTCACCAACTAAAGTTTGAATATATTTCTTTGGGCCTCAGGCAAAATTTAGACAAATGTCCCTTAAGAATGCTTTTAATCTCCTATTGTTCTTTTATTTTAGTTTGACTTGGATTTAGGGCACAACCGGGCTCAGTTTTCTAATTATAGCTCCCACAATTAGTGGGCTTAGAGAAATGTAAACAGGAAGTATAATGTTGCTGTGGTGTCGGTCAGCTGTGGGCTACACCCTGAGCCCAGGTTTTTTATGAAATTAGCAATTAGCAGTATCCATGTACTTACAGACATCTGTGACTGGAACTCTTCTTTTTTTAAGTGAATGAATGGAACTTCTCCAGAAAGTGTAAGTCTGAGAACTACATAGATTGTGTTCGGATGTGATTCAGTAATGACTCTGAGAGGAAGGGACGTGTTCGACAGAAGTTACTCACAGATTGAAAACATCACCACGTGCCTTATTCATTTATCTTCCTATATTTGTTTTGTTGTCACAAAAACTGTCACAGTTAAAGCAGAAGAAGCTGAATCATCCTCATTTAAAGTTTCTAAAATGTCTATAATATTCAAGTCTTTAGTAAAGTAAACCTGAATTAGTCAAATTGGAATTGAAGCTACTTAACACTTTGTTTTCTTAACAACCATACGTTATTGTTCTGTAAAGAAAGGTTCCCTGTAAATAATGATTACAGACCTGCAGAATAAAGGCTTAGCTGGAGGAGGTTAATTAATCCCATTGTATTGGTTAAACAATGGGGAAGACGCCTTATACCAGTTCCAGCTCCAGTGAACTAATCGATCAAAGAAGCCGTGCTTTGTTGTTCCTGGTGTGCAGCTTGTGGGATGGAGGGAGTGTGAGGACGCCAGGGGATCTCTGCATCTGTCCCTCCCTCTCATCTGTGTTTGTCCTTTTCTTTACTCCCATCGCCTGCTCTCTTTTATGCCTTCATCTTTCTCCCTGATTGATCAAAAGCTCAACATGCAAGTAGCTCCAGAAAGGAAAGCAGCATTAGGCCTCTTAAGAAATTCCTAATAATCTTTGCGGCCAAGTGGACAATTTGGTGACAGCAGCTTCTCGGAGTCTCAGATACTTTAAGTCCCATTCCTCAGGACGATGCCCACTTCTTTAAGTCCAATGTGTCTCTACACGTGGGAGGAGGGAACCCGTTTGGTTATTTAAAGAGTGTGTGCAGTTTGTCAGATGGAAGCAGTCCGGATCTCGGCCGGGATTTGCTTCAGTGGGTCTTTCTCCGGACTGATAGCATCTTCCTTTGAAGTGATTAGCCAGAGGTGCAGGGTGGGGTGCGCCGGGAGTAGAGTGGTATGCGTGTGTGAACTGATTAACCTGAGGTGTGTGTTTGTCAGGATGTGTATTAGGGGTGACGGGGCGGGGGGAGGGGGACAGGGTGTGTAGTGTTTGGGGGTCGCATATGGAGATGAGAGGAGCAGCGAGCGGAGAAATAACAGAAAAACAGCCAAAGGTTCACTTGCTGAGAAGTGAGGTTGTGTTTTCTATGAAATTAAGAAGCTATTATCATAATTGGAATGTAATTGCTTCACTTGAAACCTTAAACACACACACACACTGTGTCTGCTACCATGTCGCTGAATTTACTAATGACCAAAGTCATTTACAAGGAGAATATGACCCTCTGTATGTTGATGTTGACCAGGATCTACTCTGAGCTACATACTAATCCTCACATATTGCCCCATGCTCTTACAATGTTAATCTTCCACTTCCATTAATTCCATTATTCTAAAATGTAACTAAAAACTAACTTTTTGAGGCAGTAAATAAACGTGGTTTTCATTCACATCACAATAATCCATCATTACACAAAAGGAATAGTTTGATGTCTCAGAAATATTTGGAAAGAAAAGATTGATACGACTCAGGGCATTTTCTGGAGTTTTCCAACGCTGCAGGAAAATACCTGGATCATTCAGATGTGAGTGAACTGTACAGGCGGCAGGACGTGAACTTTGCAAACATCTTCTGTTCTGTTCTGGTTACTTGTTGTTTCTGTGGCCCCCTTGCAGCGGGGGGATCCCTTGAACTGTGGTCCTGGTTCAAAGCAGACCCTTACTGAACTTCAGCTTTCATAATATGTTATTCTGTCCACATGCCATGAGACTGATTCTGTTTATCAGTGACACGGAGCAAACGTCTGTCTCCGAGACAGAGAAGGTGACCTCACCTCGTGGCTGTGCAGCTCAGGTTACATCCACATCTCAGCGTTTTAGTTTGAGAACGACTCTGCTACATGGCTGCGTTTTAGTCTGGACGGAAACAAACATACGTGTAGGAAACAAATTGTTTTTCAAGCTATCTGCAACTCTTCCCGTGCTCTTGATCTCGAAGCCTCACTGAGCCGACATGTCGAACAATTTCCTAAAGCTTCAGACGAGCAGAGGATCCTTTTCAACTGAAGTTATATCAGGGGAAAAGGAGGAGGAAGGTATTTTCCTATAGCAACAGCGAAATACTGACTGGACTGTTCCCGGCCACAAGCCTGGGCTGTATTGTGTGTGTGTGTAGGTGTGTGTGTGTATGTGTGTGCATGCCAGTTCCCACGCTGTAGGCAGTTCCGTTTGTAGCACTTTGGTGAGGCTGGCAACTGGACTGCAGCTGGTCTCCGTCTCTCGCTGCCGGTTTGCAGCTGTTTTGCGGCCGACAAGCTGGAAAACCAGAAACCAACAGACAAGTGCAGTACATTAACTCCTCCTGATCCCTGCCTGGGAATGTTCGGGGCTCACCAGAGAGGGATCCAGCTCCAGATAATTATAACATGACACAGAGCATTCGTTGCAGCGAGTGTCGTTCAACATGGAGACAAGAAGTTAACTGTGTTCAGCTGGATTTTGGTTTGGCAGAGAAAACTAGTGAAAAAGCTAAACCTCTATTTTCGGTTTGATCCATGAAATTGTTTTCCAGTGAGTCTGACAGCATCTGTTTTTCAGACATAATTGTAATGTTTCACAAGCGAAACTGAAATCATGTTGCAGCACTTTCAGATGTTTGCTCACTTTACTTTATTCAGTTAAATCAGAGCACGACCACATTAAAACTGTAACATGTATAAACACACAAACTGGGATCCAAAAGTTTGAGACGCAGAAGAGGTGTCCCACTTTGAAACACAACTTTGTTTTCTAATCTGGAGTTCTGTGGCAGTAACTTTTGGAGTTGAAGCAGCGATGCAGTCAAAAGGAACCAGAGCGGACGACGAGGGGAAAGTGCTCGGAGCGGTTCCAAATGGCCACGCTCCCTCACAGGGAACAGGGAGTGTTAAACATAGTGTTGCATTTGGTTGCTCACATGAAAAATATAAAGAATGAAAAACGATAGAGAAGGAGAGAAGTTCAGGTTAGTGCCCCTTCTGACATTCTGCTGAACGAGTTCAGTGCATGTCTGAGATATCAGGACACGGAGGAGTGAGAACTGAGGTTAAACAACGTGGGACTTTGAAAAGTGTCTCTTCTAATAAAATCTCATACCAACAAAAAGTAGCTCTGTCACTGGGAGCTCTTCGATGATCCGACTGAGCTCCCAGTGCTCTTGTGTGAGATGCTGGGTATTTCCAGACTGTCACACCCCCACCACAAACGTTTGTTGGTCCTGGAGACGATTAACGCTTGTGTCTGATCAGTGTGAGGACGCTAATTAAAAAAGGTGTGACACAGTGCCTCTAGGGAGGTCAAGGGTTGTGTGTGGGTGTGGGTGAGGGAGTGTCAGAGCACACAACACACACACATTCAAGTACATACTGAAGCTGCACACATGCCTTTGATGTATGTTGGCCGCAATTTGTTGTCTTCCAGCTGTGAGTCTTTAAAACACCAGGACGAGTTTACACACAGAGACAGACGCAGCGCGTGACCACACAGAGAGAGGAGGGGGTGGAAAAGGAGGAGAAGAAGAAGAAGAAGACACAAATTAGAGGAATAGTGCAACGTTTTGGCAGCGCTGCTTTCTTAATAAGTGTTAGATTTAAAGAGCCGCTCCACTCTCACATCTGTAGGTCAACATGAAAATAAAAGAGACGTCTGGCTCTGAAACTGATTTCCACTAATTGAATTATCAACCTGAGGGAACACGAGTGTCTGCAGAGAAGCTCCACTGGTGGTGATGGCCATTGGCCTCCAAGCAACCACTTCAACTACCAGGACTAATGTTATCTGAGGACAGAGAAAAATAAACACAGGAAAGGAACTTAAAGACCACGGTTGAGATGGGGAAATAAATAATTACCAGCACACGACTCGCATATTCTATTTGGATGGGAATTGTATCTCCTCAATTTTCTCCACATGACTCTCTTTTCTTTTCATCTCTCCATTTGGCTCTACCTCTTCTTCTCCGAGAAGAAAGGAGTGGGGGGGAGGCGGGAGAGGAGAATGCAAACATCCAGAGGGAATATTAACGACAAAGAAAAAACAGATCCTCTCTCGTAGCTCAGGCGTCTCCCCCCCCCCCACCCCCCACCCCCACCCCACCACCAGTAATTAGACAGAGCCCAGAGGCCACAAGTCCTGTTAGCCCACAAACAACAAGATTGTTTAAAGATGTTGATGTAAACAATTAGGAACACACTGAACATAGGTGGAGGGACATCTGTGTTTGTGTATGTGTGTGTGCGCTCACCCGATATCGCAAGTTGTGATGAGAAATGTGTGCATGTTGTAACATCGTCGTGAAAGAAAAGCAGACACACAGGAAGACAGCTGTGGAGATGAACATCTGGGCTGGGGGGTTGAGAGCATGAGATTTGTGTCCGTCTCGGTTTGTGTGTGTGTGTGTGTGTGTGTGTGTGTGTGTGTGTGTGTGTGTGTGTGTGTGTGTGTGTGTGTGTGTGTGTGTGTGTGTGTGTGTGTGTGTGTGTGTGTGTGTGTGTGTGTGTGTGTGTGTGTGTGTGTGTGTGTGTGTGTGTGTGTGTGTGGAGAGAGATAATATGATTGTGTCCCAAAGGAAAACAACATGGGCTCACTCCCTGTTGTCCCTTCATCCACTGAGCTGTGGTTTTGTGAGGCAGAGTGGGTTGGATGACACATGTGGGGAAATCAAGTTCTGTAAGTCACAATCATCCATTTAAAAAATGAGGCTCCGCTAGAAAAAGTTAGTGGATCCATCAGTTGATTGAATTCATCCTAATCAGTGATAAACAAATGTTTGTGGAGTCGCATCCCTCGGGTCCTTGTGTCAGGAAACTGTGGTGACTGGAGGAGGGTGCGGTAAAGGGTGAGAAGTCTAAACAGGAATCCCAGCGGAGCGAGTGATGAGAGAGGAAGGGAAGGAGACACGGGGAGGAGGAGAGGGAGGGGGGGTGTGAAGTTTAAATATGAGCAGTGAGTGTTAGAATAATTTGAGGCTGACTGAACACAGGAGGCGACGAGCAGAGCCGAATAAAAGTTTTTGAGTATAAAGTCGTAATATGAGGAAAACAAAGTCATTCCAATCCAACGTGTCTTTTCCAAAGCTTCCTTTTGATGCAACTTTGCAATGGTTTTCTAGATTTTGTCCCTGTCTGTCTCACACTGTTGTCTCTTGTCTTTCTCTTCAGGTCAATACGTTCCAGGCAGTTATCGGTTATGATGAGACAGACTCGTACGTTCTCTTCCTCTACCCTGAAGGGGGCCTGAACTTCTTCAGCACACGACCAAAGGTGGAGTTTCTATATGAAAGTCTTTAATTTGAGCTTGGCCATTGTACGACAACAGTCACACACTTTCTTACACTGTTTATTTGACTCTTCTTCTGCTTTTAGGAGTCCTATAATGTTGAGATAGAGCTGCCTGCCAGAGTTGGATTCAGCAGAGGAGAAGTTACATTTTTAATCTTTTCCCGAACGGAGGGACCTCACTACAGCGTCACAGGGGACGAGCAGAGCGTTAAAAACCTTTACCAGTAAGAATCAAGCTTCCTTTCAAATCTAGAACTCTACACTGTCCCCAACCCGAGACTAAGCCTAGTATCTTTCTCTCCAGGGTCGGTAACACAGGAATACCAGGTATATGGCTCTTCCACACTGGAAACCGTTATTCTTTCGACAACATAGTTCCTGCGTCTGTCGGTGGCCTCCTTGCCACACTGCCATCCGGAGGCCTCCTCCTGGTAATTCTGTTGCTCTCATTTATCAAAGTTCTCAGTCACCAATTGTTCTTGTGATAAAATCGGCAGGAAAGTCCTCTGAACTCGAGTCCTGGTTTGTGCTTCTAGGACACCACCACCCCTGAGTACGGGGAGTTTGAGGGATATCCATACAACACGTTTGAGCCCGATTACCCTCTGACAGGGGAGGACGCTGAATTCCAGCCCGCCCCTGCTGGTGGCGAGCGCTCAGAGTCTCTTGGACCAGCGAGTCCTGACGCTCCCTCCTCTCCTTCACAAGACTTCGGCCGTCAGGGGCCGCATGGCGGCCAACATGCGCCGCTGCCCTCTGCCCCCAGGTACAGTGTTGAGCCAGCAGAGAGGCAGTACGTTCCCTATGCTCCAGAGGCAGTGGAAGAGAGAAGCGCTCAGACTCCAGAACAGCAACCACAGGTGACATTTCCCTGATAGTATTATTACTGGAAAACATGTTTAAATATGAAAATGTTACATATTGCAATGGTTGTGGGAAAAAAGCGGAATTTTCCACTGACAGTGCAGTCAGAGGTTTGTAGTAATGATTTGAAATTGAAGTCACTCTTTCATCTGAGGTTATGGTGGAATGCAGTTTTGGAGACGTTATTGAATCATCAACAAATGCTGGCAAAGCTGATGATCGTGATACTCTACATGCTGTGTTTACAATTTGTAGAGTATGTGAGGATCACAGCCCTCTGGTTGTAGCATCTGGAGAGAGTTTATAAAGTACTGGCTTTGCTCTGAGTAACACATATTTGAAGTTACAAGCGTGTCTCCCCTGTATCTGCCTGTGTAGGTTCCTCTGGAGGTGGTGGACGTGTACCCGCCTCACAGAAATGAGCCACGTCTTTCCCCTGGAGGTCATGTGGTCAGCGTGGATGAGGAGGATGTTGATTTTGACACAGGAGGTAAGAGACAAACCAAATGCATATGCAGACATACAAACTGTTCAAATGCATGAATGCTGGTGACTGGGAGAAAGAGGACGGTACAACTTCCTCGCCCTCTGCTGCAGAGCGCCTCAGCAGCTGGTAGTACAATACTACCGTTGTGCTGGGCAGCTCCCAGGTGTGTGTATGTGTGTGTGTTTGTGTGTGTGTTCAACACTCCCTTCTCTGCAACGGCTCGCACAAGCTTTTGCCGTAAATAAGAATGTGTTCTCAGTCTTTCCCGGTTACAAAATGATCCACAGGACCACTCTGTAAAGTTCAACTGTTTACTGAGCACAAAAAATAACTGGAACACAACAATTATCCTTTTCCAAAGTCATAAAAATGAGTGTGTGTGTGTGTGTGTGAAAAATGTTCATCCTTTAAAATGCCTCAGATTGGAGTAATGAAACACTAGAAGAAGACATACTTGTCAACAGATCAAGTGTTTTTCCAGAAATTAATGAAAACATGTTTGTTTGATATTCATTTAACTCAGATAGAATAAAAAAACATTGTTGTCCCTCCCTTCCCTGATTCCAAAACGACCACTTGCCAAAAAAGATAAATACAGAAACAAACAGAGACAGTTGTACAAACTCCATGTGGGAATCTGAGTCCAGTACAAGTCCTCCTCAAGTTTTATCAACAGTTCTGACAGAGGCTGTTGCACCTTGAACAGATTGTTAATATGGTCTCTATTTTGAATCAGATCTTCTGTATTTGGTGTCCTCGTCATACTTTGGTATAATCTTGGAAAGAAGACAATAGGATATTAACTATATATTCATTGTATATGTGAAGCATGGTAATAATATAAAGGTCTTCTGCTCTCTCTCTCTTCTCCCAGTGATTCAATACACCACAGAGAACAAAGAAACATGTGCCAGGTTTGTGGAAACTACATCTGATGCTCATGGTACAAATTTTCAAAAGTCTGTCTTAATAAATGTGAATTGTTTTTCCATCTCCTTCTTGTTGCAGATTCCAGCAACAATGCTCCCAGAATGCATTCTGCTCCGACTACGCCACAGGCTTCTGCTGTCACTGCCAGCCTGGCTTCTATGGAAACGGACGCCACTGTCTACCTGAGGGTAACGTTCTTGTTATTCCTATTTTACTTTTATTATCCAGTCGTGAACATGTTAGAGTTGTTTTATCTTTGGTGTCGCCCCCGTGCTGCTCCTCCAGGTGCTCCCCAGCGCGTCAGCGGTAAGGTGAGCGGCACCGTGACCGTGGGTTTGACTCCAGTGACACTGAACAACATTGATCTGCATGCGTACATCGTGGTGGGAGATGGGAGAGCGTACACCGCTATCAGCGAGGTAGGATCTGCAGTTTTATATCTGGGTTTTTAGAATTCATGTTGCATCATCAAGGATCCATCCATTATCTATACATATTTAACTTTGTGCTGATTGGTCAGGTACCTGAGCCAGTGGGCTGGGCTCTGATGCCAGTTGCACCAATAGGAGAGCTCTTTGGATGGCTGTTTGCTCTGGAGCTGCCCAACAGCCAAGCTGGGTTCAAGACTGCAGGTAAACAGTTTATGTCTGTGCATCTGCATATGTTTTTGTGTGTGTATGTTTGTGTGTGTACTGCCTTGTACATTTTGACTCTTGAGCACATCTGTGCACAGATGAGGAAACTCCTCTACAGCGAGGACATCATGTGTGTGTGTATGTGAGTTTTCAGTCTCCCACCAGCTGCATGTCTCCAGGGACGTGATGTGATATCAGGCTTCCACCTCCCCTGTCTAATAGGAAACATCTGTGTGTATGTGTGTGTATGTGTGTGTGTGTGTACATGATTGTGTTTATTTATTCTGTGTAAATGTATCTATTGCAGACATCCAACTTTTTACCTCCGCCAAGAAGGTTATGCTTTTATTGCATTAGTCTGTTTGTCTGTCTTTTTTGAGGTACAAGGAATAAATTCTTTATTAAGGCGAGATTAGTGTTGAGCCTTTGCAGAGGTTTGCTGGAGCGTTGTATTTTTTTAACAGAAGACTTCTGATTGGTTGATTGATTGAATCGTTGACTGTTTCTCCAGGTGCTGAATTCACGCGGCGTGCTGAGATAATCTTTTACCCCGGCAACGAGCATCTGTCAATCCTTCAGACCGGCCGTGGCCTGGACGACCACAACCACCTCACTGTGGATACTGTCGTCACCGGCAGCGTGCCCTTCCTCCCTCCTGGTTCTGAAGTTACCATGGAGCCCTTCAAGGAGACCTACCAGTACTACCCATCCGGTAACCATGCGAACCACAAGACACAAACACCTAATATAACACTTCCTGGCGTCTTTTACCCTGAAATTGATTTTCTGTTTGTGCAGTGGCCACCTCCTCGTCCGTGAGGGAGTTCTCGGTGGTCTCGGCCGAGCGAGGCTCGGAGTCTTTCTCCTTCCAGCTCAAACAAAACATCTCCTACCGCGATTGCACACATGCCCATCGCGCCGCTGCCGTGGAGACACTGCAGATAACCATGGAGAGGGTGTTTGTGATGTACGTGAAGGAGGAGCGGATCCTGAGATACGCCATCACCAACAAGATCAGCCCGGTCGGAGGTGAGTCAGACACACATCAAGCAAACTGTCTTTACAACCACGGGGTCCAGACAGTGGAACTGATAACTGAACATCTGATTGACAGGTCGTCACTGTCAGTCTTTAAGTGGGAGATCACAAGAGAGGTGTTGAAAACGTGAGGTTTTTCAGACCCAACATGTCTGGTAGTTGTTGTAGAGCCGCCACAGAAACCTCAGCCAAACCACGGCACAGAGCTGAACAGAGTTTGGCTTTCACCACACGCTGAAGGCTGAAGGCTTAATTATACATTGAAACCATAGAAAACAATGTCATAATGTCCGGGTTCCCCTCCGCTGGGTTTATTAGACACACAACACCACTGTGAGGATTACAGCACCGTGACTTACACAACAGCTGACGTTGAATATGTGACCAGTTTGGTTTGCTGATGACAGATGCACAGACAGAGCGTTGACACAGACTGATTGAGCTGGTTAAACAGTTCAGTCTGAACAGAAACTCAAAGAAATAAGTCAATATGAAGAGAAAACTTCCAGATTCATTGTTGGCTTTGGGATCTCTACATATTTGCTGGGGCCAGAACACAAAACCAAACCCACAACATTTGCTGTGGCTTAAGAACTTTGATAGGGGGGGGGGGGGGGGGCACTGCATCCTGCTGATGGTTCAGAATCAGAGTTGATGCAATTTTGAGGTTTATTTTCTTGTGTCTTTCTCAATTTGCCTTTTACAGGCACTTGAAAAATCAAGAGCTTGTTACAAGGACTGAAGTGAATGGGACTGAATAAATGAAATCGATAACAGCTGCTGCAACTTCGGCATATAAACATACAATAATATAAAGAGCATGAGTTCTCCTGATTGCTTTTATCCTACATATTTATTTGTTCTCATAATATTACAACTTTCTCCTCAATCACAACTCTTGGTTGAGCGTTGCTTTGTTGGTACCTCACAAAAAACAGCCGTACAAACCAGCCCCCACACATCATCTCTGTGTGACACACAGTCTCATTGAATGTTTCCGGTTCCATTTATGTTTTCGTGGTTGTTCACTCTTCATCGCCCCCACGTGAACGACAAATCCAGCACTTCACCCAGAGACTAGTAGGTTTTCTTTGGATCCCAGTCAACCGCTAGTTGAGCTCATCTTTTCTCCAGACAGCGACAGAAACCCTGTGTACATGTGTCATGTGTTTATCTGTCTGCACACAGTGGTCATACTTTGTTTATCTGATGAGAACCAGATAGAGAGAGGGGCAGAGACGAGAGCACTCGGAAGATAGAGAGGAAAATAAAGAGTTTGAGACAGAAAGAATGAGAGGCTGGATTTCTTCTCTCTCTCTCTCTCTCTATCTCTCTCTCTCTCTCTCCCCCCCCCCCTGTTTTGAATTTAGACCAAGTTTCTGTCATTTGGATGTCAACACGTTGATTAAGAAGGTTACGATGACACATCTCGCACATGCACATGAACACACACACCGATACACCCAGTGCACAGCTGGAAGAGCTTTTGGGGATCAGGGGTTTTGTAAACACGGGTTAAGTGGTGTATGTGTGTGTGCGAGTGTGCGAGTGTGTGTGTGCACGCGTGCGTGTTCTTACACTTTCCTTGAAATAATATCCCAGCCAATGACAGATTTTTTTAGTGGGGGTGGAGGGGGGTTGCCGGGCAGAATAGCTGCCCATTGATGTCATGAGAATCCCACGAAACTGGTAGAATAAGAGAGAGAGAGAGAGAGTTAGAAAGAGAGTGAAATTCTTTCATCACCTCCTCAGAGGAGTTTTCGTGGCTGTCCCTCCGCAGGATTAAAATGGACAGAGCCGAGGCCGAGACGTCCTGCAACAGTAGAATGAGTAAAATGACCTTTCCATTACTCAGACTGGACATCAAGCGCCTCCTGCCTGTTCAGTCTGCACGCCCTCCCAGACGCAGCTTTCACCACTTTAAACATCATACTCTGGTAAATTCCAGGTCATTCCGTCGGGTCAGTAAAAGTTGGTGGTGACAGATAATTCTACATTGCTTGGTCATCGTGTAGAGTTATTACGCCCCTGTGCCACCGATCTGTGTGGATGTGGACTGGCACTTGGACTTTTTGGACAGTTCTCACTTTTTCAAAAGCCTGTTTGAGGGTTAAGACTTGTTTTTTGGCGTGTGTGTGTGTATGTGTGTGTCTGTGTGTGTTCTCCACCCCTCTCTCACGCCCGCCTCCTCTTGCTCTCTTTCCCTCTCTCGCTCTCTCTTTAATTATCCTTCAGTCTTCTCTCCTGTCCATGTACATGTCACCCTCTCATCTCTCTCTCTCTCTCTCTCTCTCTCTCTCCCTTTCTCTCTCTCTCTCTCTCTCTCTCTCTCTCTCTGTATCTATCTCTCTCTCTCTCTCTCTCTCTCTCTCTGTATCGATCTCTCTCTCGCTTTCTCTCTCGCTCTCTCTCTCTGATAATGAACCAAATTGTTCTTGGCCTCAGGAGATGGAAGCAAGCTGTGTCTCTCTGTGTGTTTGATTTAGTGTAGGTGTGAGTGTGTGTGTGTGTGTGTGTGTGTGTGTGTGTGTGTGTGTGTGTGTGTGTGTGTGTGTGTGTGTGTGTGTGTGTGTGTGTGTGTGTGTGTGTGTGTGTGTGTGTGTGTGTGTGTGTGTGTGTGTGTGTGTGTGTGTGTGTGTGTGTGTGAGATCAATCATGGCATCCAAAGTATGGGTTTTGTCTCCAGTGTGAAAGATGTGTTTAAGTTCCTATATGTGATGTGTGTGTGTTTGTGTTGCTGTTTATCTAGCCTTATGGCCCTGGTGGTTGAGACAGATAAACATCATTAAGTACAGATATTCTTCATGTTCATTTTATTCCCTCTCGTGCGTTTTGCCTTACTGACCACATGTTGACATTATGAACAACTGGATCCATTATAAAGATATAATATCATTTCATGTGAGGTAGAAAAACAACATGACCCCACACTGCTTCACAAGGTCATAAAACCTGTTTTTATTGTTTAGATTTAGAAACCTCCAGTGGCGATGTTACACATTGTGTGTTTAAAAGCCATATTTAGAATTAAAATAGGTTTTCCAGATGATCAGATGAGTAACTTTTAGATTCCATGTTTTCTTTCCTCTGCTTCATTTCTCTCCAGAAATCCGCCTGTTGTTTAAAGTCTTGTGTGTCTGAGCCATGCGTTGGTATGGGGGGGGGGGGACTCTGAACACACATCCGCTCACTCATCCCTCCGTCTGTGTGTCTCTCTCATGTATATGTGTGTCTAACCTCGTCCATATGTTCAATATTGAGAACATGAAGGGAGGCCTTTTCGGGGAGGAAACCGCTCTATGGGAATTTGTCTGGAGTGATTTTTGTACATGTGCATTTGGTTAGTCTGTCCTGTAATCATCGTTGTAATCATCGGATTTTAACTGTTGAATAATCCCCGTCTCAATTCATCTCAGGTCAGGACATGTGGAGTGTTGCAGAGTATGTGGGGTCGAGTTTTCTTGACCTGTGTCTCCTACACAGATGTTTTAATCATGTTTAGTAAAGTGAGATTTTGAACACAGTTCTCATCTCACTCTTCACGTCATGGTCACTGGGTGTGAATGTTAAATTCTGTGGGAAATGCTGAAGAGAGAGAGAAACAGAACTACTGGCTCTGCAGAAAAATGTAATGTTTCCTCCCTGATCCACACACATCTACAAACTAAAACACACACACAGACACACAGACACACACATCCTTCCACAAGTAGTAAGCAAATCTGTATCTCTCGTCCCTCATGTCATTCTATCTGTCTCACATCTGTCTGTCTGCAGCTGAGCCAACAGGACCAGAAGGGATCAACCCCTGCTACGCCGGGAACCACGACTGTGACACCACAGCCCAGTGCATCCCACAAGAGGGCCAGGCCTTCCAGTGCCAGTGTGCGACTGGTTACAAAGGGGACGGACGCAACTGTTATGGTAACTTGACAAATATATTTATGTGTATTTAGATTTTGTAAAGCTTTCACTCAGAACCCTGGTTGAAGAAAAATAGAGCGGAGGTGAAACCGGAGAGACACCCGCACACATAAGAGCTGAATCTTTTTCTCAGTACTGTTTTATGTGCTTTCGTCCATTTGGCTTGGTTCAATAGCGTCTTTCTCACTCTGACACTTACACACAAACACATGCAGACCAAGATAAAGAGAGTTCAAGGCTGCGTGTCTGTGTTTCATCATATGTCTAGTGAACACCAGGGGTCAACTACAGGCTGGATGTAAGGAATCATCTGCACCCTCTCTCCGTTCTGCCACCCACCCCCACGCTCAGTCAACAGGGAGTTCTGGGCCTTTAAGCGGGTGCAGGGTCTGTCATTAGCCCAGCAGCCGGTCTCTCTCTCCTGCTGTCAGCACTAGGAAAGCCCCAGGCTCAGCCTCAGTTCCCATGGCCGGGCCTCGGCAGCGCTCCCTGGTCACATAGTCTATATGTGGTTTTCGTCCACTCTCTTGCACAATGTGGTTAGAAAATCCAGGTGTTGGGCGCATGTTATAATAACACAAACAAGCAGACACTCGATGTATACACACTAAAATCTCCAGTAATGACCCTTAATTACAGCTTTGACACATGCAGCCCTCTGTGTTGTCATATATGGGATTCCTGCTTTACAAGCCCTTGGGTTTATGTCTCACTTCCTCTCCTTTACCTCACTGCAGACATAGATGAGTGTGCCGAGGGCTTGAGTTCCTGCGGCGCTCACGCTCAGTGCATGAACCTACCTGGTAGCCACCGCTGTCAGTGCCAGAGCGGCTACGAGTTTGGCTACGACGGCCGCACCTGTGTTGGTAAGTCAATACATACAAAAATATGTATAAATGCAGCCCACTAACCATAAGTTGCACTAGTTTGTCCAATAAGCTGCATGTCGGAGCTGCTTTTTCCAAAAAGAGCTGAACGTCAGGAGGAGACCCGCATATTTGTCTGAGCGCAGGAATAACATTTCTTTCATAACAGTGAGGCACAGCTGCAAAAGCGAGGAAACACAGCGAGAGGGGAGGATGGGTGACGAATGTGAGAACAGGTGGGGGGGGACCAGAGGACGAGTGTGAGAACAGGAGAGTGAGATTAGACAGGACACAGGGTGAAAGTGAACAACAAATGGAGAAATGACACAGTGTGTGTTGCTTTGGAATGTGTGGAGGAGCATGGCCCTGCCAGTGTGTGTCCTCCTTTCACCCATCAGTGTGAACTTCTGATGAACTTCTCAATACCCCCCCCATCTCCCTCCTTGATTGATAGGAAACACTTTGCATGAAGTCTTGAAATTAACCAAATACTGATTAGATATAATTGAATTGAATTATTTCCAGCCGACAGCCAGATATCATCTTTCTTTCTTTCCTTTCTGCATCTGTGGTTGTTGATTTCTCTCTGTTGCTGTGTTTACTTATGTAGACGTGGACGAGTGCAGCTCCTCTCCCTGTGACGCCAACGCCAGATGCATCAATGGACTGGGATCTTTCCAGTGTCAGTGCCAGCCCGGCCTTTATGGTGACGGCTTCTTCTGTTCCCCACAGGAAGGTCAGTACATCAAATATATAGATTTTAACTCTGATGCTCACATTTGTAATCAGATAAGCAGGAGGAGATTTGTTCATTTTTACCATGGTCAGGCAAAATAACCCATGAATGGAAAGAATCTGAAGGTTTAATGGCAGATAGAAGATGCTAAATGGTAATACCTCAAATACAAATGATAAAATAGTGATATGGTGTAATGATTGTTTCTCTACAGGACAGACGGTCCGTCCGAGGAGCCAGTGTGAGCAGCACAGAGACAGTCTGCAGAGTGGAGTGGATCTGAGTGGACAGCCAAGTGTCGGAGCCTTCATCCCTCAGTGTGACTCTGACGGACGCTACCGACAACTGCAGGTGATCACTGACTCACAGAGCGCACGGCCGACTCATGACCTGAGTAAAAAACAAGCAGATTCTGAAAATGTTCATTCTTTATTCCAGTGCCACGGCTCCACTGGACATTGCTGGTGCGTGGACATTAGGGGACAGGAGAGAGGAGGAACCAGGACTCCACCTGGTACGGCACCCAGAGACTGCGACAGACCAGGTATTAACTCGCCCTTATCCCACACGTGGGTGTTTAATTTAAACATTGGTGTATATGTTTAAATGATCTTGTGTTTTATCTCCTCAGATGAACCAGAGCGTCCTCAAACTCACTGTGAGCACCACCGAGACGGTGTGCAGACCACCAGTCCAGAGGGGTACCCTCTAATCGGAGTGTTTGTGCCTGAGTGTGATGCTAATGGCCAGTACACATCTCAACAGGTATCATTCGGATTGTGTTACAAATGAGAAACAATGCTGTATTCACTGTTTGTGTGGCTGGTCATACAGATCAGAGCTTGTTTTCCTTTAAAAACATCATTTTCAAACCTGTAATCTGACCTCGTATTGAAATCAAAGAAATTAAGTTTGGTTTTCGATTTTAGTGCCACGGCTCCAGTGGACATTGTTGGTGCGTGGACAGTAGGGGGCAGGAGAGAGCAGGAACCAGGACTCCACCTGGTTCCTCACCTGTGGACTGTGACCGACCAGGTGAGTCTGCTTTGAGATACTGTCCAAATGTTGGATTGGCTGTACGCACTTTATTTAATCTCAGGACGATTTATACTTCTGTTTCTCCTGTATTTTTATTTTAGCTGGTTTCCCTATTGGATATATCCCTTTAATTAAATTATTTTCAGATAATTTTCCTTTGAAAACACAATATTAACAATACAAATATTTCATATTTACATTTATCTTTATTTTGCAGTAGATTTCCACTCATTTCTATGCTTTTCTATTTTTGACTTAATGAGGAAATGTGTAGAAGACATGGATTTATAGTGTAAACACATGTGATGTTTTCCTCCCCAGTTGAACCAGAGCGTCCTAAAACTCACTGTGAGCAGCACAGAGACGGTGTCCAGACCACCAGTCCAGAGGGGTACCCTCTACTGGGAGTGTTTGTGCCTGAGTGTGACGCTAATGGACAGTACGCATCCCTGCAGGTCAGCACCTGATGACTCATCAGAAAACTGACAGACAAACTGATGTTCTTTTTGAATTTAATCTAAAATAACATAAAAATACTTTTCAGTGCCATGGCTCTATTGGACATTGTTGGTGTGTGGACAGTAGAGGACAGGAAAGAGCGGGTACCAGGACATCGCCTGGTGCGGCACCGACTGACTGTGACAGACCAGGTGAAAAGATCAACTACACAAACCTCTTCAACACGAGCGTCTGAAACATATTTGTTATGAGCAGTGACGGCTCCGGCGTCAGCACGTGTATGATGTAATGCTCTCTGAGGCTTTCTCAGTGAACCTGTGAGACCCCAATCTCTCAAGTCAATGACAAGTCAAACAGACACCACATTTATGTGAGTGTGTGTCTAACCTTGTGAGTGGTGCACTGTTGAGGTCATTGGGTCACAGCCTTGGAATGCATGGAAAAACAGGTGATATCACCGTGTGTGTGTGTGTGTGTGTGTGTGTGTGTGTGTGTGTGTGTGTGTGTGTGTGTGTGTGTGTGTGTGTGTGTGTGTGTGTGTGTGTGTGTGTGTGTGTGTGTGTGTGTGTGTGTGTGTCTGTGTGTGTCTGTGTGTGTGTGTGTGTGTGTGTGTGTGTGTGTGTGTAACAGTAAGTTGAAAGTTAATTACGCCCGAGTTCAAGGCTAAAAAACATGAGGAAGAATTGTGGTGTCAAGGTTTTATGAACAAAAGTTTTTATTGTATATTAGCTGGATCCCATTTATCTAACACTTCAGGGCACAATCAACAACGTTATTGATTATCATTTGTATTTAAATCCCTACCAAACAATTGTTGGAATGATAGGAGGATATCACATCTGCTGTTATACATTAATTGAGCAAATATATAATTCTGTTATTGTCCATTTGTCCCTTCCAGTTGAACCAGAGCGTCCTCAAACTCACTGTGAGCACCACAGAGACAGGGTTCAGACCACAAGTCCAGAGGGGTACCCCATAGTTGGAGCTTATGTACCTCAGTGTGATGCCAATGGTCACTACACACCACTGCAGGTCAGCATCCTACTTGTTCAAATGGGTTTTATTGATGTTTGATATGAGTTTTACTTAAATTATAATTCATTATTTCTTCAGTGCCACGGCTCTACTGGTCACTGCTGGTGCGTGGACAACAGGGGGCAGGAGAGAGGAGGAACCAGGACTTCAGCTGGTACACAACCAAAAGACTGTGACCAACCAGGTGAGGGGAGAGATCTTTCACAATGTTCCTTCATGTCTCATTCATGTCGTAATGCATTAATCCATTAACTTTGCTTAACAAATACAATCAGCTCCATTTTCTTGCTTTCTTTCTTTTTTTGAAATCTCCTCAGATGAACCTGTGCGTCCGAAAACTCACTGTGAGCAGCACAGAGACGGAGTTCAGACCACCAGTCCAGAGGGGTACCCTCTCCTCGGAGCCTACGTCCCTCAGTGTGATGCTAATGGACAGTACACATCTCAACAGGTATCATTCGGATTGTGTTGTAAATGAGAAACACTGCTGTATTCAGTACTTGTGTTGTTGTTCATACGCCTGTTGTGTGTTCTAGTGCCATGTTTCTACTGGCCACTGTTGGTGCGTGGACAACAGTGGGCAGGAGAGAACAGACACCAGGACTCCACCTGGAACACAACCTAAAGACTGTGACGCACCAGGTAACACTGTGGTTTCTAGCTGCTCTAGTCATGCTGCATGTAGACTTGTCAGGGCAGGTACTCAAAAATGGGTCTCATAATAATGGGGGGGGGGGGGGGGGTCAACATGAAGAGGATAGATGATGCTAAACAATCCAAAAATGTACGTTGTGCAACTCTCTGGATGAACTGTAAGGAGTGAAGAGAAAAGTTATTCTTCTTGTGTCAAATTGGTCTCAAACGACTCATGTCTGTTTATTTCCTGTTGTTTACATTCACCAACCTGTCGTTTCCAGATGAGCCAGAGCTTCCTAAAACTCACTGTGAGCAGCACAGAGACAGTGTTCACACCACCAGTCCAGAGGGGTATCCTCCACCAGGGGCCTACGTCCCTCAGTGCGATGCTAATGGAGAGTACGCACCACTGCAGGTCAGCATCCTACTGATCTAAATGTGTATTCATGTTTAAATCTTTCTTTCACTTGCACTGAAAAGAATTATAGACTTAATGCTTAAATCATCATTTATTATTACTTCAGTGCCACAGCTCCACGGGTCACTGTTGGTGCGTGGACATCAGGGGGCAGGAGAGAGGAGGTACCAGGACTCCACCTGGTACACAACCCAAAGACTGTGACCAACCAGGTGAGGCTGCAGTTTACAGTTGAAAACTCAAGTGTACAGGTTGCAGGATGATAACTGAACATTTCTGGGAGTTGGACTCAAGCGTTGTGCAGACTTCTGGATCGTTAGAAGCTTTAGCTGCAGATGAGAACACTTGACGAGCCTAGCCAGAGGGAACTTACAGTAGAAGTTTATAAAGGACCTACATGTTGGGAAATGTCCGTGATGAAGGCCAGGTACACATCCCAGGTCAGATCAACACTATAGTCATTACAGCATCAGAGAGGATGAAGAGTTTGTCAAGAGAATTTATTCTCACCAGCATAGTGGGACAGGAAAAAGATTCCAGGTTAGTCGGCCACTCAATCACGTTGAGGTCCAGTTAAACAGCCCATTAAACTTTATGTTGACTCAGTGAAGGATCATTTAGATGATACGACCCAGACCTGAGACATACGATACGCTCCAAACACTTTGTTGGTCCCTGAATAACTTGTGTAACCTCGTTAATGTTTTCCAGACGAACCAGAGCGCCCGAAAACTCACTGTGAGCACCACCGAGAAAGATCGCAGACCACCAGTCCAGAGGGGTATCCCATAGTCGGAGGTTACGTCCCTCAGTGTGATGCTAACGGACAGTACACACAGCTGCAGGTCAGCACTCACTGACAGATAAGATTCTGTTTTACTCTGGATTAAAGAGATTCAAGACATTATACTAAAATTATTTCTCATTTTTGCGTTAGTGCCATGGCTCCTCTGGACATTGTTGGTGCGTGGACAATAGGGGGCAGGAGAGAGAAGGAACCAGGACTCCACCTGGTTCATCCCCTGTCGACTGTGACCGACCAGGTGAGTCTGTTATAAACTGCATCATCATTTTAATCCCTAATTTCCCTTAAAATAAACTTTACTTCTCCTGACCACACAGGTTTAGTTCGTATTTATACGTGAATCAGTATAAATATATTTGTACCCGTTGGTGCAGGACTCTGGTTGAGATATCTATATATACACACAGAGGCCGCTCTATAAATTCAGTCCTTGCTTAAATTCCATTTGTGAGCGTCCAAACATCTGAAGCGGTCACTTTGTGGTGTGATGAGCTGCAGGCTGTTGCCGTGCAACCAAACGAAAACAAGCCTCCCCCCCAACAGAGATGCTGCTCAGACACACACACACACATAATCATAAGGACTTTTAGATATCTCAGTTTCTTTGCTTTTTAGGAACCGAACTTATTTAGCTTCAGATTCAGTTGCACTCATTCACACCTGGAAGCTGCCCAGTGCAACCACACGCGTTTTTTCATCTGTGGCCTCTGCACTGGGAGGTTATTCAGGGATTTCTCAGTAATGGGTCAGGATGCGGGAGGCAGCAGCGTTTCCTGCTCAGCTTTGGGGTTTTAAGGGACGCTCTCCTGCTCCAAGTAGCTCTTAACTTCTCCGATCTCTCACTACGAGCATCATCCAGATTTAGTTCTCAGTGTAGAAACTGGTCAGTCTCAAATTAGAAAGTTACACCAGAGGGAGAGAGGGAGGCCTGTGTAAACATGAGTGGAAGTCTAAAGTGGTTTCAGGTTCAGTTTTAAAGCTCTGTTATCAAGTGAGTTATTAAAGGGATTTAACAAGGTAAACTGTTTTGACAAAAGCAAAATGTGTAGACGTGTTTGTGCCTTTTTAAACACAGGGTCTCCTCCCACCATTTATCAAGCGCTCTAACTATCACTGTCATACAAACCTCCAGCCCTGAGAGTCTTCTCCACTCTCTCTCCCCCTTTCACGCCTAATCTACCAAATCAATAACAGTTACAACTCCTGGAAAACATCTCAAAATGCTCCATGAAAAGAAAATGAACATACAGTTGAATAAATAACCAGAAATTCCAACCGAATGGGATTTTACAACCATGTAAGATTAGATTTATTCTTAACAATGTAAATGTTTGTTTGATTCGTGTCCCTCTCAGTGTCTGTTGCTCCGACCCAGCGTCCTGAGAGCGTGTGTGAACGATGGAGGATCAGTTTGATCGAGCACTACGGTGGAAAACCAGACCCGAAACAATACGTGCCTCAGTGCGAGTCCGATGGACAATTCAGGTACACAACAACACGCACGCACACACACACACACACACACACACAGTGGTTGATTGAGATAACTCAGTTTGTCTTATTCCACCTCTTCGCCCCCCTCAGCCCAGTCCAGTGCTACGGGGAGACCACGTACTGCTGGTGTGTGGACCAGGACGGACGGGAGGTTCCTGGTACACGATCGCACGATGTTGTCGCACCTGCCTGTGAGTATCTGACCTCCTGGAACACACACCTCTTGTCTGTTTGCAACCTGAAAACCATATATTCTTTATTCATTTAATCCTCCAATCCAGGCCTCCCCTCAGTGGCCCCTCCCACCGTGCGACCACTGCCCCGCCCGAACGTCACCCCCCCGCCCCACGCTGACGTCACGCTGCTGTACGCTCAGGGACAGAAGATCGGGGCGCTGCCTCTCAATGGGACCAAGCTCGATGCCACTCGCTCCAAAACTCTGCTGACTCTGCATGTGAGAGATGAATTTGCTCGTAACTTTGCTTCGTCTTTCGAATCAGTTATAGAATCTCTGATGTAGTTACAATGTGTTCATGTATCTGATTTTTGTGCTTGTGTGTCTCCAGGGTTCCATAGTTGTCGGTCTGGCTTATGACTGCAAAGACAACCAGGTCTTCTGGACGGATTTGTCTGCAAGAACAATCAACAGAGCTTCGGTGGTGCAGGGAGCCGAGCCGGAGATTCTCATTAACACCAGTAAATCCCACACTCACAATCCTCACACTCCAATTCGAACTGCAGTGTGTTTACACCAACACTTTCTATGTGCTCTCTGTAGACCTGGTCAGTCCAGAGGGTTTGGCCGTGGACGTCAAACGTAGACTGATGTTCTGGGTGGACTCGACGCCTGACCTGATCGAGAGCGCCAACCTGGACGGCAGCGGGAGGAAGACGCTGTTTGACAAAGACCTGGTCAACCCCCGGGCCATCATCGTGGTCTCTTCAACTGGGTAAACACCCTTTTCTGGACCTTTTCTAGAGTGGTGGTGCCACCAGAGATGGCCTGAAGGAGCCTATATTGTTGTGTTACTTATTTATAGCACTTTGTTATCAAAGTCGTTATTGGACACGGAAATGTGCAGAATATTGGGTCCGGACGTCCTCCAGAGTTTCTCTCACGTTCAGCCCCTCTGGAAAAATTCGCTTAAACGTCCTGAAATAAGATGAGTGCAGGTCTGAAAGACAATTTACAAATCTCCTCCCAGACACAGACACAAACAAGAGCCCACACACACTGTTGGCGATGGAGCGTAACATGCTGCAGATGCTCCACCCTGCAGAATGAAATGCAGCCTTCACCCTGTCTGCTCTGTTTTTATATCAGGACCCAGATGGTTTTCAGCCCATTAGCACGAGCATGAAATCAAAAACACACGTCCTCAGACGGAGCAACAAGGCCTGTAACTAATTCATTAGCACAGTGAACGCTACGTTTTAAAGCTTTTTGACAGAATGGACTTTGTTGAGTCTGGTTTCTGCAGCGGAGACACTGAGGTAAACACTTCAGGGTGAGACGGGCCATCCGAGGAACATCCACAGGTTCAGGTTTCAGGGACGAGTTCATCTCTGGTCGGCTACTTCTGATAATTCAGTCATCAGTCATTAGTTTGTGACATTTAGTGCTTTCACTGTCGGTGTTGAGCCAAGAAAACTGCCCTGGATTTACTGATGCTATTAACACACACACACAGAATATATAAGGTCTTCGTTGGTCGGCTCTCCAGGAATAACATCTGCTTTTCATCATTGCAACTAATCACATAATCAACAGGTTCTGTCTGTCTGTCTGTGTGTGTGTGTGTGAGTGCATTTGCGTGTGCTTGTGCGTTCTGAGGTTCTAAAGGTAATTACTGCTTCACACGGGTACACTTATGATTAAGCACATGCTCTGGGATTTCTGCGCCTGCACATGTTCCCCTTACACACACACATATACAGCAAACACACAAAAGTTACAAGTACACACATTATAAAGGCATCTCATCCATCACCATCTGCTCAACTTTACATTAAAAAGTTAACTTGATTTACACACTCATAAACCCATGGTGTGTGTATACGTGTGTGTGTGTGTGTGTTGATTGCTCGTGTGGTGTGTATTACCTGTAGTTCCCAGTGGACGGCCCACATGTACCCCATCATCTACAGATGAGAAGTAGTGTAATGAGGAGCCCACACACACTCACACTCATCATCGCCCGGAGCAAATGATTTTAATGTTTTTAATAACTAAATAGGAATCTATTCTTTCACAGAAACACGTCACAAAATAAAAAAAATGAAACAGAGTATAGTCTCAGCTGGAACCACGTCTGCCTCATGGCTGATGTTTTCTGATGTGTACACATGAAGCAACCCCCCCCGAAAGAGCTGAGGTCAGAGGTCGCACGTTGCTCAGAGTAACCTGACCGTGACCTCATCAACGTGAGACAGCTGCTCCCCCGAGCCCTGTGCTCTCGTGCTCTTGTGTACCCACTTGTGTGCGAGCGGCTGAACGCAGGCTGGTGTGTGGTTTTCCTCCTGTCTCCTCGTATTAGCCAGATCCCAGCGGTCCTCACCGAAACAAGAACACGTCAGAGCAGCGGCACAGAACTCAAACTCACCCGAGATGAGGTTGAACATTTACAAACCAGCACATTGTGAAATCGGACATCTTCTCTGTGTCTTCTGCAGAACTCTGTACTGGACCGACTGGAACCGAGAGGCTCCAAAGATCGAGAGCGGGTCAGTGGACGGTCAGAACCGCCGGGTGGTGGTGTCCGATGGGATCGGTCTGCCCAACGCTCTCACATACGACTACTCATCTGGACAAGTCTGCTGGGCCGACGCAGGTTCGTTTACAGCTGCTCAGGAAACGGCCTCACCCCGTCCAGATGTATTTGATGGATGATATGAATGTATTGAGATGCAGGAAGTAGCCTCACACAGTGTTGACCCCGTGTTGACCCTGTGTTGCTCCTGGTTTCAGGTACCAAGCGTTTAGAGTGCATATCTCCAGACGGCTCAGGACGCAGAGTGATCCACTCCAACCTCAACTACCCCTTCAGCTTGGTTTACTACAGCAACCACTTCTACTACTCCGACTGGAGGAGGTAGCCATCTTGATTCTGTTGATGTGAACCACGACAGCCGCTCTGTCTGACCCATGCTCGTCCTCACTGCCTCTCTCTCTCTCTGTCCCCCACAGGGACGGTGTGATCGCAGTGAGCAAGGACAGCAGTCAGTTCACAGACGAGTATCTGCCCGACCAGCGCTCACACCTCTACGGCATCGCCATCGCAACTAACGGCTGTTTATCAGGTGAGATGTGTGTGTGTGTTGTGTCGACAGAGCCGCTTTGTCAGATGTTTGATTTAAAACGAAAACACACAATCACTGCGTTTCAATTACGTGCTGTACGTGCTGTCAGACGTGTCTCACACACACACACAGACAGACGCACACAGACCGTGAGCTCATCGGTGTGTTAGTCACCTCATCTAGTCATCACCCACCAGATGTCACCTTTATAGCAGCACAACATCTACACCACAGAAATCAGTGAGAGAGAACACAGTGCAGGAGAATGCTGTGTTCAAGCACGATGGACACGCAGGAAATATGAACTTCTCCTGCACAACGTGGAAGCAGCTGCGTCGGTGTTTACACAGGATGCATTCAGGCCACACAAACACAATAGTCAAAGTAAATAGATATGAAGTCAGAGAAATGCATGTGGTGGTCACAGGATCACAATCGAGTTTCTACAGATTTATGTTTGTTTTCAGTGATTTTCAGTTATTTGTAGGTGAGGCAGGATGAGAGCTGACGTAGATTCAACAGTTTGTGTTTGTCCCACCTCACGTCTCTTCCTCTTTGTGTGTCTGCGGTGACGCAACACACACTCAACGAAAGAGAACAATGATCATAAAGCTGTGTGCGACCATCAACTTGTGACCCAGCGAGACCAGAACACAATGATTACACAGCTGCCGCCCTCTACCTGTATTTTGTGTTTGTGCTGTTTGATGTGGTGATGTGTGCAGATGGAGACGTTTCAAAGCCGAAGCTTTAAAACACTTTTAAAGTACAAAGTCGTGCTCTAAACACAGGATAATCCTCAAGGTCGCCCCCCCCCCCCCGGCAGATGTCAAAGTGTCGCACTTCTGACGGGTGTGAGATCTGCTCACCACGGAGTCAGACCTTTCACAAAAGTTTGTCCGTTTGTTCGATGACTGTCGTGTCTGCGTGTTCTCAGACGTAATAACAGCCGGCGCTTCAAAGCTGTGGATGTGTGGTGTAATTCTGACCATGATGACAGTTGTGAAACACACTTGTTAGGCAGGTTGTAAGAGGCTTAAAAGCTGTTATTGTTCAACACACACACACACACACACACACGCTCCTCTATGAGATAACTGAGAAGCGAAGCCCTGCACTTAAGCAGCGTCTGTTTGTTCTGTCATTAGGACGCTGCAGCCGTAAAGCTTTCATCCTTTCACGTTCGCATTCACACAGGAAGAGACAAGTAGAGCTTTCCCGCTCTGCTCCACCTGGAGCCTCACGCTGCTTCCACTCTGTGACTCTGTGCTCTAAACGTGTGAGCTGTGTTTTCACAGGGAGTCACTAACGACGGGCCGGCGGGCGCAGGACTCTTCTGGTGCTAAACTTCTGGGGGTGATTCCTGAACACACCTCAGCTCTCCAGGTTCCCTCGGAGGAAAAGGGGAGACGCGTCTTCCCGTTGGCAGATTGAACGTCGGATCAAATTTACAAACCCCCCCCCCCCCCCCCCTCTCAACGTACCCCGACCCTAAAGATATAACCCCAAAATAAGTGTTTTGTAAATTTGTTTTATACCTCATTTTTAGTTTGTTATTCTTCTACTGTATTTTTTTACGTGACTTGTTTTGTTCCATTGATAAAAAGCTACACAACGATGAAATCGGATTTGAAATGTATGAGTTTGTTCTGTTCTTCAGCGTCGGCTTCTGGTCACAGTGGTTTTTACATTCAGTCTGTTTTTATTAGTTAGAAAACAGATTAAAAAACTGTGAGATTATTGAAAATTAGCTTTTTGCTGTCAAACTCAACGAAAAATATAAACCACGAGTGAGTGAATAATATTCTATAATCTGAGTAAGTAATCTGTTTGCCAAGATCAGATCACGACACTCTGCACAACTTATCTGTACTTCACACTTTTTCTTATGTTTTTACAAAAATATGAAAATGAAATCTATCTTTTTATAAGATGTGATATTTATAACAATAAAAATGTGATTTGGTGCTTGACGTTGTACTGTGAGGATTTCAAACAGGAAGCTCAGGAGACAAAGTGCGTTCAGATGGGTTTTACTTGTATACAGCATCAGTGAAAAACGTCTCAAAACAACATTTACTTCCAACTGAAAAACAGGTTTTTGATTATTTCTGAGGTTAGCATTGTTTTGTGGGCGGTCCCAGCAGCTGGAGGAGGATCAGAAGGTTCGACCTAAAGAAATTAACCATTGAACTCAGTGTGTTTTTCACAGAGTGTCTTCGAGACAGCGTCTGAAAAGCGGTGGCTCCAAATCCCCAAAAATAGAGAAAACAAACTGTCCAAAAAAAAACCTCTCATAACCAAATTAAAGCGCCCTTCCTCTAACGTCCCTCTTCATCCTCGCTCTCATCTGCCCACCTTGCCCAGCCGGTGGTCGGTCTTGGGGTCGGCGATGATGGCCTGCACGGCGACGATGGCCTCGTTGATCTTGGTCTGAAGCTCCCGCAGCTCCTCGATGTGCAGGAGGCGCAGGATCTGAGCCGCTTCGTTCAGGGTCGCGTCTGAGGAGCCAGAGCGTGTTTTTACTTTCCCATAGGCGATCACACCAAAACACCACCTCATGTCAACATCATCAAACAAACCCGCTTTCCCCCGTGTACGTTTTATATCATGATGTGGAAAACGGAGCGCTCACCTCCAGTGTCGAAACCCAAGGTGTGTTTATCTAAAGTCACTGGAATTCCCTGGAACAAGAGGAAAAGAAACGTGAGTGAGAACGGCTGTCAATGGTTATTCCCATTAAGAATGTAAAAGGTACCAACAGAAGTGTGGACATGTTAAAGTTACCTCTCGGCTCTGGCTGGCTTTAGCGATGGCTTCTGGGGAAAGTCTCTCTTGGATCAGAATACGAATGGCCTGAGAGGAAATGAAGCATAAATTAAATCTTTGGGTTAGAAACCTCATCGAGGAACATTACGACGACTATAAGGGACTTTTAAAGGGGAATACAAATAATCAGATTCAGTATAAAGTCATAATACTTTTTCATTCATGTGAATTATTAAAGTTATAAGAACAAAGCAGCGTGTTCCGCTCTCTCACCTTGAGCATAACCAGGTAGTCGTCGTGCCTCTGGATTTTGAGGATGTTAGACAGAGCCGTCACTCCTGCTTTGAAATCTGGTGAATTAACTGCAAAAAGAAAAACGATAATGTTTCTAACGATGAGGAGGAGGAGGAGGAAGGGAGGATGTGAGGTGCGATGAAGAGTTTGTGATTACTGTCGAGGTTGACCAGCGGGTCGATCGGCACGTCGCTGTTACTGGAGGCGGCCAGCGGCTGACAGTTCTTATACTTCTCCACTGGGGACACGTGATAGAAACAGAGATGCAGGTTATTCATCTTCAGAAATTGTATCTTTTGCAGCAGAGAAAAGTTGTGGTGAGACGAAGCGAGCAGGAACCATTCCTTATCCAACAGCTACATGTAGTGGCCATCATGGGTATTGCAGCGTATACTGCTCTGTTCTTCTGAATGAACCAAACAGCTAACGAAGCCCAGCGTGTGTTCCTCTCTCACCGTTGTCTCCATACTCGTAGCGCACAGCCAGGCCCAGTAACCAGTCCAGAGCCTCGTGCTTCTCCTGAACCCCGAACGGACAGTTGACGTCCTGCAGGTACTGCACACAAACACAACATTCAAGTTCTGATGGCAACCACCACAGCTTCCTGATTGGAACACAGCTCATGTCAGATTTTAAGCGTCTCTGCGTCTTTGGCGTTGGCCCAGTGTGTGAGTGTGTGTGAGTGTTTGTGTGTCTGCCGTGCAACAGGCTGCAGCTGCTGGTGTCACCTTCTGGAAGGCCGAGGGCCAGTCGGAGCCGGGGATGTTCCTCAGGTTCCCCCGGTCCTCGATCTTGTAGTGTCGGATCTTCTGGTCCTCCAGCCACACGATGCAGTTCCTGTACTGAGTCTCATCTGAGCACAGACCACAGATCACAGATCACAGACAGGGACTTGTCAGTACCAGCAGCTGCATCAACGACTGAAAGGGCAGTGATGCAGGAGGATGTGTGTGTGTTTGCAGTAGCATGAGGACGTTTTCAGGTAAACGTATCATTGTAAATAGACTGTTATAAGTATATAGGTATTTATAGGTTATAGTATAAGTGTATAGGCAGGTACTGTATGCAAAATTAATTTAAAAGTGTAAAATGCAATGTGCTACAAATATGTATGAATGGGTATAAATACCACATACAACATAGTATAACTGAGTAGAGATGTGTACATAAAGTATTAAATTAACAGTAGTTTACAATATACATGTGTAAATTGGTGAATTTGCACAATAAGATGCATTGTGGGATCAAATAGATCCATATGATATAGAATGTGCATAGTGACAGTAACATAGAAAACAGTGCATGGAACTACACACAATGTTAACAACTAAATTCTAAACAGCTAACTTCTAAATAGAAGATAAAATTAGTTTATATATAACATTAATCACAGGCGACATTAGCTCCGATATGAACATTAAAATGGAGACGAATAGTAGAGAGCGGAGGTGAAAGTCTGAGCTGTTGTTTATCTCGTGTTTTTAAGCAACACGCAAGAGGAGGAACGTGAAAGTAGAGTTTAGCTGCAGGAGTCTGGTCGCTAACAGTGACAGGACACGTTAGCTCCCCATTAGCTCCGCATTAGCATCACACAAGCGGCTCAAGCAGGAGACGGTTCCCACCTGAGAAGTCGCAGCCTGCGGGGTTGTGATAGTCCAGAGCTGTGAGCTTCCTCCGGAACATTTCTGCGGTGGTTTACCGCAAACTACCGCGTTGTGTGTACCGCAGCACGTTAGCTTTAGCTGCTTCCTCCTGCTAGCTGTCAGCGTGGAACTGCGCATGCGCGGCCTGCAGCTTCCTGTTGGGACTGTCAAAGTAAAAAATCACCATGTAACTATATTATAGATTATACTACATTATGCTATATTATACAACAGTATACTACGAACATAAATTCATTATACTATATTCATATTCCATTATTCTACATTAATCACACATTATACTGCATCATATTCTATTCTACATCATACTAAATTCATACCACATTATAATTTACACATTTATATAAATGCTGTCAAATCCTCCCATTGTAAAATGTACAGAGAAGTGAACTCTCTTCACTAAACCACAGAACCTTCAGTCTCTTATTTGTAACATTTACAGTCCTATTTTATTTTAATACTTGATTTAAATTGCATTATTTTAAATAGTTGATTCAAAAAAATCTATCCATTCAACTTAAAGGTAGCAATATATGAATACATTTTTGTATACTTGCAAAAGCTTATGTTTCATATTGTATATTATTCTGAATGTTTAATATGAATATAATTATACCTCCATCTTTATATAGTTATATTAAGTCTAGTAAATTAGATAGAGGCTCTTAACTTCACACGTCTCAA
Source organism: Platichthys flesus (assembly GCF_949316205.1). Classification (NCBI taxonomy): domain Eukaryota; kingdom Metazoa; phylum Chordata; class Actinopteri; order Pleuronectiformes; family Pleuronectidae; genus Platichthys; species Platichthys flesus. The sequence goes on along the minus strand of NC_084966.1, from coordinate 2,372,212 downwards.
ATGTTTCTGTGGGGTTTTCCGTTCAGACACTGTAAATCATCTCAGGCTGTCACACAGACTTTGGAAAAAACTTTTATTACACGTCACAATTTACAAAAAGATGCAAAAATCAGTCAAGACGATGAGAAAGAGAAAACTAAAATGATGGGAATTAGGTGTGTTGCTTGCGTGTGTGTGTTTTTAGAATGGCCTCATGCGTGTGTTAAGGGGCGGGGCTCTGTTCGGGGGCGTGATAGCGATGTCCAGGTAGTCCCCGATCCGGAAGTGTTGAGACTGCAGTGTCATGGAGTCATCTGCTCCCTTCCTGCCCGATAGAGTACTGCCGATGTCTTTCAACCTAACAGAGGGAGAGGTTTTAATATACAGTACGTGGAGATGGATCACCCTGCTCCATGAAACTTCTGAAGTGTGTTACTAACTTGTATAGTTTCCCTCTGGTGTCGGGGAAGACTATAGCAAAGCTGAAATGAGTTCCCTTCTTCCTGGCCTCTGGATACACTTCCTTTACCAGGCAGGTCAGCTCCTTCAGAGTCGCATCCATCCTGAAACACAGAGAATCACATACATTCACATGTTGCCTCAAGAAATCAACTGAATCCATTTAACAGTAAAGAGAAGGAGCGACCCGCCCGCAGCTCACCAGGTGTAGATCTGCAGTTCACTGGAGGGAACGTTGCCTCGAGAGAACTCATCTGGTCTGTGGTGTCGGCCGCTGTTGGTGGTGAACACTCGCAGCAGAAGAGGGCAGGTCTGAAACAAGCAGCAGATACAAAATGCATCAGCAGCAGCATTGCACAGAACTGTTGTAAAGAAACGTGCACAGGACGATTTCAAGAGCAGGTAGAAATCACCTGTTTGTAGATAATATATAAGAACAAATTGTGCAGAGTCACAAATTTAGGTTTTCTGGTTTCAAATCGAGCAAGACCACATACTTTTTAGTTTGTTTTTAAATTTCACAAACAAAACTAAGATTAGTTCATTCTTAAAAAAACAAGCTGTTGTCTGATGACTGTGATTAGCAACATGTTAGCACGTTAGCACTGCTTAACTGCAGATCATTTAACTGCAGATTATCCAGGTTCCATCCACCTTTGTTTTCTACATCTTAAAACAACTTGAAGTCGAAACTGATGTTGATCTGTCAACGTTGTTAAGTTTAATTTAGCAGCTCCAGTCGTAAAGCGCTTAGCATGGAGCGGTTAGCTTGAAGTTGTTAGCATGGCTCCCGGACCACGTTAGCTTGGCGCTAACGCAGCTAACGAGCTAGCTCGTACCTTCTCGCGGTCGATGGGCTTCTCCGGCTCCTTCTTGATTTCCTCCTGTGTGATCCGCGACTCCAGAGCCATCGCTGTTGTTCTTGATTCACTGTCGAAGATCGAGTATCAATCACTTGCAACGTCTTGTTCTTCAGCCAACAGCGACGCACCGCTAATACAGAGACGAGTTCCGTCTCCGGTTGTAATATGTTTGATATGGTTGTCGCCCCCTGCTGCTGTGGAGTGTTAACGCATCGTTTCACAATCAAATTATTTCAAGTGATTACTAACAAACCAAATGAATAAATAATAAATAACGTGGATGGATTTATTCATTTATGTTGATAATTATGTATTGTAACACTTGTTGTTTAACACATACATGAATATATTATTAATAGAACTAATACAGTTTAGTATTGTGAAGGAAATTCATTACATTACATTACATGTCATTTTAGCTGACGCTTTTATCCAAAGCGACTTACATTTTTAGAACACTCATCATTTTATGAGGGGCCTTCTAGGGGTTCAGTATCTTGCCAAGGACACTTAGGCATGCAGATGGGATAGAGTGGGATTCGAACCAGCAACCTTCTTGTTGCAGAGCACCCGCTCTATCCCATAGGCCACGCTCTCCCTCAATTCACTAAAATGATCCGGCTGATGATCGTCTGCAGATCTTCAGGGATCAGTCGGCCGAGTTCCACCTACACAGCTGGAACCTGCCGTTCAGTCACATGCTGCCCCCCCCCCCCCCCCCCACACACACACACACACACTCATTACTGCATGTCTTGTACAGTATGTGGTTGTGGTTGTATCCTCACACTGGTTTCTTCTGTTCTCCCACCAGCTGTCTGACCAGGGATCTGACCACTTCATCAGAACGTCTGGCCTGGGCCTTGTTCTGCCTGGAGAATCCAACAGTGGCTCTTTCAGCAAACAGTGGGAGAAGCTGGTTGGTCAAAGTCATTAGTGGCACACAGAGCGATACTGTGCTGCAGGAGGACTGCTGCCAAGGCCCAGTTTGACTCTGAGAGGCCTCCAACTCTCTACCTGTGTCCAGTTACACACACACACACACACACACACACAAACACACACACACACAGAGAGACACACACTCAAATATTCTGCCTGCTTGTTTTGTGTTGATGCAGCAGAGCTTCTTTCTTTAGTCTGTGATGAGTCGTCCTCAAACACGTCTCTCACTTTTTAATGTTTGTGTGCAGAACTTTTTATGAACAGTCTATGGTGCAGAGTGAAGTTAGGAAACTTTCTACTCATCCTACCTGGTTTATCTGCACTGAAGACTGTTTTTTTTCCTGATGGTCCCCACAAGCAAAGGCTATAGAATAATAACAACAGCAATAATAATAGGGTTTTATTTGTATAGTGCTTTTAATAATGCCCCAAGACACTAAGAAATAAAAAAAAACAGATAAAAACAAATAACTATAAACATAAAATATATCCCCATTCATCCCATATTTACTTCTGTACCATGAGTCTGTTCACTTACTCTCGAAAACGTTGTCTGTGAGGCTTTATTTTGAAAGTCTCAACAGAAAGACCATATATTTTATACTGGTGGTCTTTACATCTGGAGAGAAGAAGCAGCAGCTGCAGGTTTGTGATTACTTCACTTTATTAGATTTCATTGTAAGTGTGTTTGTGTGTGTTTGTGTGTGTGTGTTGTGTGTGTGGATGTTTTCATGCTCGTCATGTTTGTGTCCTTTCGCAACTACAAGGACAAGAAGCGGCTGCTGCAGGTGTGTGTGTACTCACAAGTGTCAATATGTGGTTTAACACCTCCTCATACTGAGTTGTACTTCTTGTCATTGATGTGTGACAGGGTTCTGGAAGATCTTTTCTCAACCACAGAACCCAGGAGGAAGAGTTGGAGGCCCTGAAGAAGAGGAGACCCCGATATCTGGGGCGTGCAGCCTGGTTTTACGGCTGCTGTTTGAGGGAGGCTTCATGTCAGATGTGATTTTCACAGAAGACTGCAGATTTTGTATAAGTACAACAGCATGTGTGTGTCTCCCTGCAGCATCACCCTGTACGTGGTGTAGGACAGCTGCCAGATGTCCCTTGTCCCCACCTGGTGGACTGCTTCATCTCGAGGCAGATTCAGTTCATTCTGAGTTTGTTGATCTGAATTTAGAGGCTGACGGGAAAAATCGCTGAGAAAAAACATGTAATGAGAAATGAAGCCAGTTAGTTAATCATTAAAACTGTTCATCATCAGTTTCTTTCATAAATTTGTTTCAAGAAAAAAAAACATATTTAAGAGATGCATCACATAAATCACCAAAATGACACAGAACTCATTTATCCCTGAAACAGAACAACGGACTGTATTTCTCTTATTTTGAGCAGGTTTGACTTGTGTAATGTCGAATGTGAGGTCGACCCCGATCTGTCAGAAATGATCTACAGCTGATTCAGATCTCTGCAGCCTGAGTGTTACCAGAACCAGTAAAGAGTTCACACCAGCCCTGAACTCTGCAGTGTCTCTGCACTGGTCCCTGCTGGTTTTAAATTTCTTTTAATTGTTTTCAAAGCTCTTCATGGACCATGCAGACATGTTTCATATGCTCCCAGAACCAACACAGATCCTCAGCTTCTCTGGTACTGGTCAGTGAATTGGTACTGTGTTTTTGACTCTGACTCACTGGAACAGTCCGCCTGAGGACCTGCGAGCTGCTGGAGGTGTGGAAATCATACATATGACTTTAAAACACATCTCTTTAACTTGGCTTTTGATAATAGACATTATTTTATTGCATCCAAGTTGTAAATTTGACTCAACGTATCCCTAGTTTATCATATAGCTGCAGAATTGATTGAAATATTTAATATATAAATATACATTGAAACCTCTTCCAACTTTAGAGGTTATGACATATTGGAAACGAAGACAAATACATATATGTAAAAAATGTAATTAATCTTTTCTCCAAACCATGATAACAATATATGAAGATAGATAGATAGATAGATAGATAGATAGATAGATAGAGTGAGTGAGAGTGATATAAGAAACAAATAATACAATTTTGGTTGTAATAAAAATAATCATCATCATCATAATAATAATATTCTGGTCAGATCACAACATCAGCTCCATCTGAGCAGTACAATACTGCCACCTTGTGGAAAAAGTGGGACCTGAAGGAGCAATCAATCTCTATGAATAAGCAATTACTATAATTGTATATATATATATATATATACAATAGAACTTGTACTTTTACTTTTGATACTTAAGTAAATTTTAACACAAGATTCTTCTGATACTGAAGTACATTTAATATGAGCTACTTTAAGACGTTTACTCAAGTGATTTTCTGACGGGTGACTTTTACTTTTATCTCTACTTTTACTCAAATAGGGCTTTCAAGTATTTTAAACACCACTGGTTTTATCTTATTATTCCTCTGCTAGACACTTTTATTTGAATCCATTTTATGACAAAGTATCTTTAGTATTTTATTCATATTTTTGAACCTTTTCATTCATTTTTATATTTAAAATTAAAAAAACATGTAAGTCCTGTGTTTCCTCCTTTTCACCACCAGAGGGTGCTTCAACAGAAAATCACAATTCATCATATCTCTAGTTTATCTTATTTTACAACTCCTAGCCAATTTTATGTGAATCAAGTTCATAACATAGTGTCTTTTTTATTTTATTCCTATTTTTTTATGAACCTTTTCATTCAGTTTTATATTTAAAATTAGAAAAACATGTAATTCCTGTGTTTCCTCCTTTTCACCACCAGAGGGTGCTTCAACAGAAAATCACAATTTATCATATTTCTAGTTTTATCATATTTTACATCTCCTAGCCACATTTGAATGTGAATCCAGTTCATGATAAAGTGTCTTTTGTATTTTGTTCCTATTTTTTTATGAACCTTTTCATTCAGTTTTATATTTAAATTTAGAAAAACATGTAAGTCCTGTGTTTCCTCCTTTTCACCACCAGAGGGTGCTTCAACAGAAAATCACAATTCATCATATCTCTAGTTTATCTTATTTTACAACTCCTAGCCACTTTTATTTGAATCCAATTCATGACAAAGTGTCTTAAGTATTTTATACATCTTTTTTTATGAACCTTTTCATTCAGTTTTTATATTTAAAATTAGAAAAACCTATAAGTCCTGCGTTTCCTCCTTTTCACCACCAGAGGGTGCTTCAACAGAAAATCACAATTCATCATATTTCTGGTTTTATCATATTTTACATCTCCTAGCCACTTCTCTGTGAATCCAGTTCATGACAAAGCGTCTCTAGTATTTTATTCATATTTTTTTATGAACCTTTTCATTCAGTTTTATATTTAAATTTAGAAAAACATGTAAGTCCTGTGTTTCCTCCTTTTCACCACCAGAGGGTGCTTCAACAGAAAATCACAATTCATCATATCTCTAGTTTATCTTATTTTACAACTCCTAGCCACTTTTATGTGAATCCAGTTCATGACAAAGTGTCTTTAGTATTTTATTCCTATTTTTTTATGAACCTTTTCATTCAGTTTTATATTTAAAATTAGAAAAACATGTAAGTCCTGTATTTCCTCCTTTTCACCACCAGAGGGTGCTTAAACAGAAAATAACAATTCATCATATCTCTAGTTTTATCTTATTTTACAACTCCTAGCCACTTTTATTTGAATCCAATTCATGACAAAGTGTCTTAAGTATTTTATACATCTTTTTTTATGAACCTTTTCATTCAGTTTTTATATTTAAAATTAGAAAAACATGTAATTCCTGTGTTTCCTCCTTTTCACCACCAGAGGGTGCTTCAACAGAAAATCACAATTTATCACATTTCTAGTTTTATCATATTTTCATCTCCTAGCCACTTTTATGTGAATCCAGTTCATGACAAAGTGTCTTTAGTATTCTAATCATATTTTTTTATGAACCTTTTCATTCATTTTTATATTTAAAATTAGAAAAACATGTAAGTCCTGTATTTCCTCCTTTTCACCACCAGAGGGTGCTTAAACAGAAAATAACAATTCATCATATCTCTAGTTTTATCTTATTTTACAACTCCTAGCCACTTTTATTTGAATCCAATTCATGACAAAGTGTCTTAAGTATTTTATACATCTTTTTTTATGAACCTTTTCATTCAGTTTTTATATTTAAAATTAGAAAAACCTATAAGTCCTGCGTTTCCTCCTTTTCACCACCAGAGGGTGCTTCAACAGAAAATCACAATTCATCATATTTCTGGTTTTATCATATTTTACATCTCCTAGCCACTTTTATGTGAATCCAGTTCATGACATATTGTCTATAATATTTTATTCATATTTTTTTGAACTTTTTCATTCAGTTTTAACTTTAAGACTTTTACTCAAGTCATTTTCTGACGCGTTACTTTTACCGAAGGCACTTTTGGGGAAAGCGGGGTAATGTGAGACACCCCCTGTATCTAGGCAACGGAACACATTTGTGGTCATGTGACTATTATGTTTCCAAGCCCCTCCCATTCCCCCCTTGCCATGAAGGAGAAGTTGGTGCTGGTGCTGTGGAAAGTATGTTTTTTCACAAAAATGTGTTTTTTACATGTAAAAGTACATTTTCTTGTTGAACTTAATCAACTGTTGTGTCAAAACAAATTGATTCAGGTAGAAAAACGTATATCATACATGTTGATGAACTTAAACATATAAAACCATGTGATTGATGCTAGCTGAAGAGTAGCCTGATTGCTAAGAGATGTTGTTTTTTCTAAAATGGTGGCTGTGGGGCAAAGTGAGACAGTGTCTCTCTTTGAAGCACAAGTTAAGTTTAGTCTTAAACATATTTTAGTGTCATATTAAATTATATATGTTTTATTTCTAATGTCATAAACATTGTAGAAAAGCCATCATACCAAGAAACTACACCAGGAAGACAACCTGGGGCCAAACACCCCTCACAGAGATGGAGAGTGCAGCCGCTGAGGTCATGCAAGGAAAGAAGTCCTTAAGAAAAGCTGGAAGGGATAGAAATATTGATAAGACAACCCTCAAAAGATTCATAAAGAAAAAAGAGAAAGGGAAAGTAACATCAGTAGCCTGGGGTGCAGTAGCTGAGGTAAAGAGAATATTCACAGATGAGATGGAGGAGGAGCCAAACACTTGAAACAACTAGCTGACCAGTTCCATGGCCTTGCTCCAGTTAAGTGCCGTGAACTGGGATTTGAATATGCAGAGAAAAATAATGTCGTTGTCCTGCCAATTGGACAGAGAAACAATGTGTAGGTAAGCTAGGGTGTGCAAGACATCACATGAATCATAATAATCATAAATGTGCTTAATTGACCAATCCCCATGATTCTGTTACTAGTCCGATATTAGTTTTGGAATGTTTGGTTGTCAATCTAGCTGTCGGGATCTTAACTAGTACAACATGTGTTGTTATGGTAGTTTTAAAGTGGAAAAAGTATGTGTCCCACTTTACCCCCTTGATTTCTATGGTCTGTCTCTCACTTTACCCCGTAGCTGGGGTAAAGTGGGACACAAGACCACTGTTTAAAAAACAATCATAATTTCACTGCCCTTTGACCTGAAGACATTCTGATCATTTCCATTGTTAGGACACATCCTGAATTAATGGGAAATGTGTACATTTTACTGATATATAAGTTTAGCTCCTCTGGAGGGGAACAAATGTAAGAAATGTCTCACATTACCCCGCTCTCCCCTACTTTATACAGCACTGGCTTCTGCCCACACGTGCACTCTCACTCTCACATACACCCACCCCCCTCGTGCGCCCCCTGCACTGGGACGCAGTGACAGTGGGATCGGTCACCCCCCCCCCTTTTTTTGACTAGACTAACCCCTCTTCTTTTTACTCTCTCTCTCTCTCTCTCTCTCTCTCTCTCTCTCTCTCTCTCTCCCTCCTCTCTCACACTAATCTCACCCACTCCTCACTTTTAGTCGCCTGGAGCCCACGGGTGGGAGTTAAAAAAGAGACAGAAGAGAGAAAGAAGGAGAGAAGAAGAGGAGGAAGAGAAGTGGAGGGAGCCGTGGTCCAGAGGAGGAGAGGGGTAAGAGGCAGCAGCATCATCAGGAGGAGGAGGAGGAGGAGGAGGAGGAGGAGGATGGAGTGATGAGGGAGGGAAGAGGAGGGATTATCATCCTTCCACCTGCTGGATTATCAGCACCTCACATGATGCGTCCTGACCCCGTGGGAAAAAAGGAGGACAGGATTCCACTAATAGGCTGATGAAGTAGGCTGCATCCAATAGCTGACCTTAATGAACCGTTTTTAGACTTGAGCCTTTTCTGTCATTTAAAACCCATTTAAAACCGAAACAGTCATTAAAACTCTGTTGATTGGCTTTAAAAGCTTTTCAACAAGTTGTCCACTTGATAAGTTACAACCTGAGGTGTTTCAGATAAGTAAGATAGATACTTGCCTTAAAGTTTCTCTTATACACTTAACATGTCAACTTCACAAGTTGCATTAACAATATTGCTACCTTTAAATAAAAATAAATAGTTTATCTGCATGTAGTATTTGTTAACTGTGAAAAACAAGTTATCTCAACAGCCTAAATAGTTTTTCTACCACTCATCCTATTTACATTTTACTACATGAAGTGTATAACGTGTATAACGTGCATATTTACATGTTAAAAGTTGCTATAAATATTAAAAACTGCATATACAGTTATAGAAATGTTTAATCTTGCATCATTATATAATTATAAAACTGTCAATGTAGTGAATGCATGTGTTTTTTTACATTGGACAACTTGATTCTCTTATACTCTCCGTCACTGCACAGTTAACACAGATTCTACCTTATAGAATCCTAATATCTTATTTAAAGAAATGTTTTAAAGCAGCATTACAGACATTTTGATATGTTCATGCTACTTCATTCACATTCATACACAACCTTGACTCACTATCTATGCACTTTAATCCGATGTGTACACTCCCTGTGTTCCTGTGGGCATTTGGACATTCAGCATCATAAAGTCATCACTGGCCGTGTTCACATGAAGAATGTGAGCTCCCCCTGGTTAATGGAACTGATTTATAATATGAATGGATGTGATTCAGTTCACATGAACACTGCTCCACTCGCTGCACATCTTATAAAGTGTTCGGGTGCACGTGAACTATTTGGTGCGTTTTAGCACAAAGACCTGTGATCCATCAGAAGCACCGGCCGGCCGGGACAACATCCATCTGGCAGCTTCTCTATTGTCTGTGGTGACGGACGGTATTTCATCACGTCAACACATCATGTATATGTACACACGCCAGTGCGACGCTACATCCCAGCGTCAGTTTCATGGTTTATTGGTGTTGTCGTGTGGTTAGCTGAGCTGTAGGATGGTTTCTTTTTAATGTTCTGTGTGAACTGCTTTGGCAAAGAAGCTTTACAATATTAAACGAGGTGTGTCTCTGTATAAACAACTCATGAAACAGCTGCATTAGACTTTGATGGAATTTCACTCTTTGGTTTTATTATTATGCTTCTAAAGGGAACTGGTATTTTTCTATAACATGTGTATGCTCTTGTTTAGAGGGCAGTTGGTTTGGTGGCTGAGGATCAGTCTGTGCTACTGTAACGGTGTGTGTGTTTGTGTCTCTGTGTGTGCCAGTGTGTGTGTGTGTGTGTGTTTGTGTGTGTGTGTGTATCAGTTGATCCCAGGCAAACATTTGCCCTCCTCAGCATTCCTGGGATGTGATGAGTCCAGCATTCGAACGGCACAACCTGTTATCCACTCATTCACTTCCCACAGATCACACACCATTGTGTCCACAGCCAGCCGGCCCTGTAGCGTGCAAACACACACACACACACACACACAGACAATGTCATACACGTCTGCATGTAAATGTACACATATAAATGACGAAGCGGGCTCATACCAGTCTCTCCTTACGTGCACAAATGCCAGCAGGTTTGCATTATCAAGTCAAAAATCTGTTCACCAGAAATAGACCAAGCCCCAAATATTTGTGATTTAAAGGTTTGAATGGAAATTGATAAGTTGTGGAGGTTCTGTCTCAGGAGTCAGTTCCTTGAACTATACAGGAAAGATGTGAGAGGTGTTCACCAAACTGAACCAGAAGGGATGAGGGAGGGAAGAGAGGATGAAGGGATGATGGTGAGATTATATTGTTCTCTTCATTTCTTTAATTTAGTTCAACTGAAACACAAGTCTGGTTGTGTCGGACCATAACTCGACTATCAGGGTATTTTAGAGGATTCATTTAAAGCAGTGAGATAAGATTAATATACTTGACCTTTGAATATAAATGAGAATATTCTGTGATCTCTCTCTTCCAGATATTGATTTTCTTCTGATCTCTGGTCGATGGATTTATCACTGACGATACAAGAATATTTTGGTAAATCTGTGAATCTTTGTAATGCTCTGACCTCAGTGCAGGTCTTGGTTGTGGACTTGTTGGATCTATCAAACTGTTGCGTGTCTCCTCTCTCTATGCAGGCTAGAACCTCGAGTGAAGAATGGGTGACTGGAGCTTTCTAGGGCGGCTGCTGGAGAACGCTCAGGAACACTCCACTGTGATCGGAAAGGTGACCGACGGTCAAACGGGATGAAAACTAACCGAGTGAGCTCATGAATCTTAACCTTCGTCTCTCCCACCCAGGTTTGGCTGACCGTCCTCTTCATCTTCCGCATCCTGGTGCTGGGGGCAGCAGCAGAAGAGGTGTGGGGAGACGAGCAGTCCGACTTCACCTGTAACACGCAGCAGCCCGGTTGCGAGAACGTCTGCTATGACGAGGCCTTCCCCATCTCCCACATCCGCTTCTGGGTGCTGCAGATCATCTTCGTCTCCACGCCCACGCTCATCTACCTGGGGCACGTGCTGCACATCGTCCGCATGGAGGAGAAGAGGAGGGAGAGGGAGGAGGAGGTCAGGAAGGCCGGACAACACCAGGAGGACCATGACAACCTCTATCACAACAGAGTAGGTAACGGAGGAGGTGGGAAGAAGGAGAAGCCACCGATTCGTGATGAGCACGGGAAGATCAGGATCCGCGGGGCGTTACTGAGGACGTACATCTTCAACATCATCTTCAAAACTCTGTTTGAGGTGGGCTTCATCCTGGGACAGTACTTCCTGTACGGCTTCCACCTGAGGCCGCTCTACAAATGTGGGCGCTGGCCCTGCCCCAACACTGTGGACTGCTTCATCTCCAGGTGAGAGGAGATGATCACAGGACATCTGACCCTTGTGTTTGAGAGCTAAGGTCAATGTTGGGGTCATGCATTTGCTCATGATAGTTAAGGACATTCTCCTGAGCGGCTTAATGTGAGAAAGCAAATGTCCAAGAGAGACAGAGCCTCTGGAGAGGATGCTGAAATGAAAAATAAAACTATATTTGAAACTGTTAAGAACGAATCTGTCTCACCCTGCCTCTGCCTGCTGCTCCACCTGTCGGCTCTTATCTCAAATGAAACACATTACCTCTGTTATACAGTTTCCTGTCACCTGAGTTTAATTTGTTTTTGTTTCTCCTCCGAGGCCGACCGAGAAGACCATCTTCATCATCTTCATGCTGGTGGTTGCCTGCGTCTCTCTGCTGCTCAACCTGCTGGAGATCTACCACCTGGGCTGGAAGAAGGTCAAGCAGGGCGTCACCAACGAGTTTGTGTCTGACAGCGAGTCGCTGCTGCTGTGTGCGGCCCGGCGCAGAGAGGCACAGAGGATACCTGAGCAGACCTCGCCATCCGTGCTCAACTGTTTGTCGGCGTATTCCAGTGTGGGCGCGGTGGGGGGCGGAGACGCTGAGGGAGGAGCTTACAATCCAACAGAAGAAGCCTCCAGAGGTTTGGGCCCTAACATGGCCGCCGAATCGTTGCCGGCAGAGCTCAAGATGGATGGCGCCCCGTTCCACCCAGACGACTTCCTGCTGGAGAGGCTGCCCACTTCCTTTTATGGCAATGGAGACACAGTGAGCGTTGGAAGCCGCGGGCAGCTGAGGGCGATGGAGCAGAACTGGAGCAACATGGCACTGGAGCTGCAGGATCTGAATGGAAAAGACTCCTTCGACCCTCCTCCTCCTCCCTCTCCCCCCTCCTCCGCCTCCTCCTCCCCTCAGGGGGAGATGACCCCACTGCCTCCTCAAGAGGTGCAACGCTCCATGTGTCCCACGCTTCCTCGTAATACCCCTCTGTACCCCCTCATGGTGGAGGAGAGGGCGTCGGATGAGGAAACCGCTGTCACCACAGCATCTTGGATGGTCCCGCACGACGACTTCACCGTGGTGACCCGGGCGGAGATGCATCAGCCTCCATGTGCTGCAGCGACAGACATTCGGAAGCCAAGTCGGGCCGGCAAGGGCAGCTGCGTCCGAGCTCGCCCGGATGACCTGGCAGTGTAGCTGCAACACACAGGTGCACAACCGTACACACAGGCCTGAAAAACCTACAGATCATAAGCAGTTTTTCTCATGAAACTCCACAAGCACATCCTCCAGAAGAAGACTGACGCTCTGAGGCAGATGTTGAGAAGCAGCTGGAGTCAGAATCACCGAGCAGAGGAAGGAGTTTGGCCAGATTACAGCGACACATCTGTAAACTCACTGTTCTGACCACAGTCCCTCTAACACACACACACACACACTCTTTGTAAAGGAGTTGCAGGAAGGTACAGGCCCATGAAATGGGAATCACAGACACACACACTCACAGTATAAAGGTGATGATGATAGGTTTGGAAGCGGAGAGGCAGCGATATTCTTTCATTTTCATCTTTTTACTTTTATCTCTTTGCGGCGACATCACACGAGAGGTTTGCACTTTTGTTTCTTTCTTTATTTTTCTTTTTGTTGCGTGACGGTGGAGCTGTGTGTTTGTCCAACTGTGTGTTTGTGTGCACAGCGTTTACCCGGCCTGTCATTTCAATGAAGAGAGGGATGCTCCGACTGAAGCTGTCCCACCCTGAGACATAGTCCTTAGGCTTCCCAGGCTGTGTGTGTGTGTGTGTGTGTGTGTGTGTGTGTGTGTGTGTGTGTGTACCTTCAGTTGTTTCCGTGTTTACTAGATGACATCTCTGCAGTTATATCAGGGTTAACTATGCAAAGTTTATAAATATGTAAATATATAATGATTAAAGTATTAATAGATGCAACAGGATATATAACTAAACTACATATGTTTAAAAACAAGTTGTGATCAAGCTGCAATTCAGAAAGATTTGACTCAGAAATCCAAAGAAGCTTCAGCGTTTCCTCCCACTGGCTCCACTGGTCACTTTATGCAAAAACCCAATGTTGGAAGAGTTGATCTTAATCCAGAAATCTAAAAGTATTAAAGCGTTGCAACTTGAGCAGAGCACAACGATCAGTTCAGCTTCTTCCTGGTGCTTGTGTTTGCAGTGTGTTGCAGAAGTGTCGAGCTCTCCTCGGCGCAGGCGGACTCCAAGTTATATTCTTATAGAGCTGTAGAATGAACAGTAGCTTTTAGAGCCTTTTCAAAACCAGAGAAGTATGATCTACCAAAGTGATTTTATTCTTCTGTTAGTTCTTTACTGATATCCCACATAAAATGTTCATTTTCCTGTTCTTTAATTCCTGCCAAAAAGAAAGAAAAAATATATTTTGTATTTAAAATGGCCGATCTAAATTCAGTTGTGTTGCAGCAACTTCCCAACAGTGTTTACACGAAGCATCTGCTGATCCATGAACTTCTTTCTGCATCAGAACCTTTGACACTGAGATCATTGGCCCCTCAAGGTGTAGTTCTACCAATCTTAATTGTTTCCTTAGTTTTAATGTTGTCATGAATGCAACCACTTCTACATACCATCATAAACATGAGTTAATAAAGTATTATTATAAGGTATATATATATATATTTTTTTGAAGATCTGACCCCTGAACCCTAACAATCATGGCTTCAACCCCGAGATCAGTTTTACAACATTTTCATGAATCTACTGTGAAGAGAGAATTCCACAAAAAGACATTATGTTGAACTTTGTCTCTAAACCAACTTTTCTTTATTTTTATTCCTGATTATTTTTCAGAATCTTGTTGTTCCGAGCTGTTCCTATTACCTTTAAAATGTAGATAAAGATTTGCACATTTAGATAGTTATAGGGGCGTTGTTATGAAGATGTGAAGATATAAATAGAAAAGACAAAATAACAAATAGTGTCCCAGGAGGGAGGATATGAAGGATTTTAACATATTTGTGTTTTTTCATGGGAATACTACGATGGGATTGACACTTGGAATGGACAAGACAGTTTTCTGTACTGAAAAAATAAATTGGGAGACTTAAACACTTTGGAATACAGATGTTGTGTGGTGGGATTTTTTTACAAACTGGGACAAGCCCCCCGCTGTTACTCCCACTGTAAAAAAAAGTGTCTTTGAAGAGAAGTGCCTTGCGTCGGAACCTTATGTGAAAGAACATGTTGATGTAAATGTTAATTTACCTCAGATGTTTACAGAACTGTTACTTAATAAACTTTTTGTATCACACTGGTTCTCTGTCATGGTGGGTGTTTTCTTTGAGGATGAATGAACCCAAACACTGGATCCTGTGGGGACTGGATTGTAGAATCTGATGACACTGGAAATGTTTGAAGAATAGATTCACTACAGTTTCATCTCTCGACTGTGTTTGCTGGGGAAGACGAGCTTTGTTCTCCACTTGGGAAAGAACTCAAGAAGATGCATCACAAGGTTAAAAACTATCATATCTGTTGGGATGAAACAAATCAAATCTTAGTTTCTACGATTTGGAAAAAACATACGATTAAATAGAATAAATAAAAGAATGAATGTTGATTAAATGGACCTAATAAAACATTAGAATGATCTCAGCTCCACTCATTAATAGTGCTTGTTGGCTCTGAGTTTACGATGAGAACTGTCCATACTGTCTGCTATGCATGCGTGCACGTGCACTGGTGTTTCTATGTGCACTGGCATGTGTGTTTTGTGTGTGTGTGTGTGTCCATGGCCTCGCCCATCAGGCTGTGCTGAGGCCAGCTCTTCTTTTATGTCTGCTCAATGTCCCGGGGATTTTGGTTGAACAAAACCTCTCCAGGGAGTGAAAAGGCCTTGAATGCCGACTAATACCGTCCCGACCTCTGGACTGTGTCTGTATGGTCCAACGTGACGGCTGGTGAAACTACCGTATAATGAGAGGGACCAGGACCACTCAGGAAAGCAACTGGCACCAAGGCCAGAATAATTGAAATTCACATCAAAAGAAACAGCCTCATAGATTTAAATTGTATAAATATGTGTCATTTTTTTTATATCAAGATCCATAAATGAGCAGGAATCTGAACCTGAATGAAAACACAAGCTCCCAGTAACACTCTGAGTCCTCCAGAGGGAACAGGGACGCGTTTAGATGTATTTTGTGATGAACGCTTGGTTTTTATTGGCAGGAAATGTGTCTGTGACTCTGTTGTGGCTCAGCTGTTGAATATTACTCAATTTCTATGAAGCCTTTTAACTTGTTCAACCCTTTTCTTGCAGGAAATACAGTTTCAGCCCCGGCAGCTTTTCTAAATTAGGGCCAACATCTCAGAGATTGAAGTTTGGAGACTGAGCTTGCATGGAACTTGCATTTCAGCTAGTTTAAGGCAGGCTCCTTTGCTTATGGATTTAATGCAAAATACCAACTTGGATTTCACCACATTTGCTATATATGCAGATTTACGTTTTGAAATGATAATTCATCTTGTTACAAAGCTCGTCTTGGTTTTACAGGGAATCTGATTCGGCCCTAATCACATTAATTTGAGCAGTGGGCCATCTAGTGGTCAAACTCTGGAACTATTTTGTGAACCTCCCTTTGTTCGGGTTTTCAATGAGTTAGAGTAACGAACCAGAAATAAATGATCTTTTATAGAAAATGTCTTAATAATCACCAAATCTGATTTAAGCTTCTCTTCATTGTCTTCCAGTAAATTTTAGAAACCCTTTTAATTGTTTCTTGATTTCTTTTTAAATGTTAACTATTGTTTAGCTTCATTTTTTCCTCTTTAACGTGTAAAGCACCTTGCTGCTGTGATTTTAAAGCTGTTAAATAACGTTTCTAATAACTACAACTGACAGATTCAGATTCTTTCCACCTTTTATTCGTCAAACCTTCCAGTGAAGAAGCAAGATGTTTCCATGCCCTAGATTTTGATGATGATAGTGTAGACGTCAGCATGTGATGCAAACACTGTCTCCCTGTTTTGTTTGGTAAGATCCCTGCCTCCTATTTCTGACACCCCATCATCTCTGGGGTGATATCCTCAGCCACAGGAGCCATTCTGCCCATAGCCAGTAACATGGGACTGTCATAGTGGTAATACTGGGAGCCCTTGAAAACATCAACTCCGGTTGGACCACACAAAGCAGCATCGATGTCGGATATAGGCAAGGGGAACCTTTCGTTCACCACCCTGGGCGTGGCGGTGAGGTCCACTTCAAGCATCTCTCGTCCTGTTGAAAGGAAAATTAGATGTTTGTTAATCACATGCAAGCAAACAGCTAATTTATGTACAGTTGAATTTCTTTTACCTTGGATGATGTGGACCTTGTGGTCGTCGTCACAGAGGAAAGCAGCGTCCACGCTTCCTGTGATGCCCAGCTCCTCCTTCAGGGACTTGGGGTAGCCTTCGACCAGGGTGTAGTGGGCTCCTCCTTTATAGATGTAAACCTCCTCATCCTGCAGGGGGAACAAAAAGGACACTCAACACCTTTCTGAAGACAGCACGAGGGGGGACGGCCATTTGAAGACCTACCTTAATCATGTAGAGTTTGTCAGTGTAGGAGAAGACGGCATCCACCCCCTTGGTCACCTGTCTCCACGACCTGGTGATGGGGAAGGCGTGAAGCCCGTCACGCCGAGTGTCCAGACGCATGTACACTGGGCCTGAGCACAGTGGGGACAATGTGGAGAATGAAGCTAATTTACAACTAAAGCTCTGCATCTCCAACTATCGTTTGGTAAAATTTGGACAATAAAGTTTTAAAAACGTTACAAAGTGCAAAAAAATATGCATGGGCGTGTCTAAACGGCTTGGTTATTGTGGCCGTGGTCTGTATGGGCGTGGTTATTGATGGGTGTCGGCTTGATTTAATTTCCTGGTTGTTGGAGGAAGTGGAGACACATCGGCCATCTTTATTTTTGGTCTATGGAAACAATCACCTTGTGGCTCCTGTTTGTACAAGCTGCTCACAGACAGTGTCTATGGTAAGAACAGTCAGCAGGGGATTTGCTTAGCATAGCTTAGCTTAGCTTAGCTTAGCTTAGCTTAGCTTAGTTTAGCAGCAATACACTGAGAAACAGCTGTTTCATCACCACCGACTAGGAGCAGCCAGGTCCATCACTCTTTTGGGTCCCCTGGAAACATTTCCAGTGTCTTTTTCTCTATTTCCTTTTTTTAAAGTTACAAAAAATGGCGCCTACATGAATCATACCTGCAAACAAATATTTTTTCCCTGTGACGTCAGTGCTGATGGCGTCTAATTTGATCTCACTGCATTTAGGGATTTTGTAATCTCCTCCATGTCCTGCAATGAAAAACAGAGAGGACGCATTTATAAAGTAAACACTTGAATCTGGACGATGCAGGATTTGAACCAGACGTGTTTCCCTTTCTCACCGAAGTTGTCACAGGTCATGAAGTAGTTGCGGGCGTCTTTGGGGTACAAGCCTGTCACCTCTCCAGTCACCGGGTGGAACCTGGTGAAGTTGTGACCATTGAAGCAGTAGTAGTGCTCCAGCCAGCGTAGAGCCGAGGTGCAGACGGGCAGATGGGACCACGTCTTGGTCTTCACCGTCTTCGTGTCAATGTCGTACACGTGCACATCGTGTCCTTTGAGGAGAGAGAGAGAGGCTGTCAATCATCTCCACCACTCGTTCATTCATCTTCTGTAACTGTAACACATTGGATTTGATAAGAACTGATGATGTGGGGCTTTGTTCAGCAACATCTTCTGCAGACTTCAACCGATTGAAATCATTCAAACATGGAAATGTTCAGGACATTAAATCCTTCAACCTTTAGGTGTGTTCTCTTTCTCAAACACTGAGAATTCGCTGCCATATAATAATTAATCTGAAGGCAAACACACCCTTGAAGAACAGAACTGAGTCAGCCATGCACTCTCCGGAGGGACACTCCGCAGCAGCGTCCAGGTGAGAGGGGACTCCTGGGAAGTCCTCCTGGATCTCCTTCGGATAACCCTTCTCCAGAGTGTGGTTGTAGTAACTGAATACTTTGTCATCCTGGAGATTAGAAAAGAAACATCTGTCTCTCCATCTGATCTTTGTTTTTCTTTAACAGACATGCACCAAATTCTTCTGAGGGTCTTACCAGGAAGAAATAGATGTGATCATGGTCCTCTGGGTTCTTTATGTTGTGCATGCGGAACGCGGCGTCAACATGGCCGATGTGATGGACGTCGTCCAGCTCCTTGAAGGACTCGTTGGAGAGCTGAGCCGAACCACGGAAACCCTTCCACAGGTAGGCACCTGAGAGAAACCTCTATTGTTATACTTTTTATAAACAGTCCAAAAGCTTCTTTGATAAAGAGGCTGATACACTGGGGATGTTCAAGCCTAATTTAAGATTCACCTTTAAAGAAGAAATGGCTTCCTTCCTCGTCAGGAGTGATGGCATCGAACTCGATCCCTTCACACCGGTCTGGAACAGCAGCTCCATCTTTATTCCACAATTAGAAATAATGCAACTTAAATAACCACTAGTGCTCATGAAATGATGGTTTCACAAAATGTGTGAGGCTCATTGCAGAGACATTTAAAAACCCACCGTCAGCGGCTGGACCGTGTGGAGGCCTGTGAAGGAGCAAAAAGATCAGAGTTACTTTTCATTTTCCAAAGTCCTGCAGTCGGAGAACTGGGAAACAACCAGTGCTTCAGGAAACATGACAACTCAGCTTCTCTTGTGTTTGTTCATCTGATCCACAGATTGAACTTTGAACCAGCAAACAGAGTTTTCAAACTACTGGTCAGTGACTTGAACATTTACTTTACGTTCTGCACTGGTTTCAAACTGATAAGAGACAATACAGAGCAGGCAGGTTAACCCTAACCCTAATCCACCAAAAAGATTGTCTTGACAAAACATGTCTTTATTAACATGTATGTTCATAAATCCATTTGTTTTTCTATCCGTTTATTTATACGTGTGTTTGTTGCTGATTTACAGAGCAGGAAAATATGTGAGAATCTTAAACATGTGAAACTAAATCCAACAAGAAATTGTGTCCCTATTCAAACTCCACGCACAAAGCCTTCCAGTCTAATTGACATATAGCGAGTGATAATTAATTCAAGTAAGATGATTAATACTCACGCTGGGGCTCCGCTGACGGAGGCTAGTGCCAAACCCAGAAGCAGAAATCCAGTGAACAGGTTCATGTTGTGGTCCTGATGAGTCACTGTGGAAAAGTAGCTGTGCAGCAGCTGGATCTGCACTTTTATACTGAAGTGTGTGTGTGAACATGTTAGGTAACTCCGTGTGTGTTTGCGTAGATGATGATGGGGCTGCCGAGAATTGTGTTGTTGCAAAAACAGGGAATTTCATGATGAGTCAGAATCATTCGTTTCAATTTAGCTATCTGATGATATCTTTATCTTATAAAAGTGAAAATTTCATGTGCAACTATAGAATAATGTTGGTATCTGTATTTAATGGTATATATTAATGCTGCTAAAGCTTCACTGAATGATTTACCCTTGATGCAGATTTCAAATGAATTTATAATTTATCATTGTCCAAAAGCTTATGCACATAACCTTTGAGATTGTGTGGTGATGTGCGAATAACACAACCAGTCTAGAATAAATACTATTTACTGTCTAACACATTTTATTTTTGTGTTTAAAATAATAAAGTATTCAGTATCTTTAGAATCCAACTATAAATAATTACTTAAATGCAAAAAATGAATGCATTCAGTACAATATCTCTAATTATATTATATTTATTAAAAATTAGTTCACCTTAACCAGTGTTTGATGATTATCAGTTGAAGAAAATGTGTGTGGGCAGTAGACAGTAAAAACAACATCATGCAAAATTGGATTTAACATAATAAAGTTTAATTCTTTTTACTCACAGAGACAGTCAAACTTCTTTAGCTCCTCCCTAAGTCAACTTCAAAGTTTGATACGAGGTTGGGTTAATGATCAATTCGATCTTTTGTAACATATGCACGATTCACTACATTGTGAACTTTCCATCAGGTACAAAGAATCATGATTCACCAAATGTTAGAAACACTCAGGGTCAACTTAAGAACATGCAATAGTATTATTTATCTACTACTTGTATTCTTTCTGTGCTGAATAGGTGTAAGAAAAACATATTTGCTAATCTTCTACACTTGCTTATAATAATGAATAAAATCATGACCCATTTTCTCTATAAATCTCAGATTATAACATGTAAGAGGTGGAGGCTGTAAATTCAACTCAAAGAAAATCACATAATACATTTCTGATACAAATATAATCCCTCTGTTGTTGGTGATTAGTCTGAGATTGATCCACATCGCTCTCTATCTTCCTCTGTGGTTTATTTGTAGCGGTAGATCTTGAGGCAGTGGTTCATACTGTCCGACACCACCACGTGTCCGTCAGGCAGCAGAGCAAGACCCCTCGGGCTGCTCAGGTGCTCGCTCACCAGAGGCCAGCCCAAACCCTTAGACGGGTAGTAAAGAACTTGGTGGTGCTGCTTCCCCCAATCTGCCACCAGGACGTCCCCATCGCCATCGATGCAGAGGCCCCAAGGGCAGGTGAGGACGGGCCCCAGGCCAGAGCACACGCCCAGGATTCGGATAGTGTTCCATCCAGGCTCCAGGACTCGAATGCACGGGACGCGTCCACTCTCGTTGCCTCGCTCTGACACTGCCATGAGCCCGGTGGAGAGACATGCTGCCACCAGGTAGGGTCGGTGGTACCCGGTCACCACGGTGCGCTCTAGCCTGGACCCAGTTTTGGGCTCCAGCTTGAGGGCAGTTAAAGTCCCGCGCTTTATGTCAGCGACGATGAACTCATCTTGACGGTTGACGGTCACTCCTCTGGGAGCGTCCAGCTCTTCGTTGGTGGAACCACTCGTTGTGCCTCCGAAGGTCTGCAGGAGGCGTCCGTGACGGCTGAACACCAGGACAGCTCGCTCAGCAGCGCAGGTCAGAGCCATGAGGCCCTTTGAGTTCACAGCCACGTCAAAGTAGTTACAGACACGAGAAGATCGTTCTGATCCTGAAGGAGACACCTGCTGCACCACATTCTTCTGGAGATCAGTCACCTGGATGCGGGCGTTTCCACAGTCCACCACAAACAGTTGCCCTTTGACCGATGCGTGGATGCCGCTCGGCAGGTTGAGGTCAGTGCGGCCGGATCCTTGTTTTCCAAACTGTTTGACCAGATAAGCTGAGTCCAGAGCAGTCGAGCCGCCCTCTTCCTCCAGTTCCCTCAAAGCTGGCACCACTTCCTCCTTCTCTCTGTCGTGTGGTTGTGAATCCTGAACGTGTAATTCATCACCTTCAATAGCCGACATAGACAGAGACCTGCTCACACGGGTTAAACCTGAACCCTGTGAAACCCGAGCCGGGGATCTCGACTGGTGTTGATCAGAGCTGATGTTGTTCCTCTCAGACTCTGTGGCGTTTCCACGGACTCCTTCACGAGCTGAAGGTTCAGAGGCGAGTCGCATTCTGTTCACCTTCCTGAATCCTCTGCTGTCACTCTTGTTGAACAAAGGGCGGAGTTTACCAGAGAGATCAGCAGTGGACATGGAGCGGCTTTGCTGCTGCTTCAGAGATCCATTAACAGGTGTATTCACAGTATATGTGTAGCTGGAATCCTCACTGTCCACTGGTGATGGAGGGCTTCCCATATCCACGGATGATTCACTGAAGTTCTTGGCTTTTGGAGACCGAGGAAGATGTCCAATAGAGAGATCTATGAGACTGTGAGCGGAAAATGAACTTTTCCTTCTCGTCTCTGGAGATGTCGCCACATCACAGCATCTGTCCTCACATGAGACCAAGACCAGGGTCTTTTGCTTCCTCCTACCCTTTAGGGAGGAGCACCTCTGTGTTCCATTGTGTCTGCCATCAGATTCATCACCTTCAGATTCTCCCTGACTGGACACTGATGGGATGGAGAGGAAGAAATCCTGCCCCTGTATGTCTGAGCCCACGGACTCCAGGTCTTCATCTTGAGACGACTCAGACACTCCTCTGTGTCTTAGAATGGGCGACTTCAGCTCATCCTCATTCTCCGTGGAGCTTGATGAGTGAAGCTTCCGGACCACGCGTGTGTTTATCCCCTCTGGACTGGACCTCCGTCCACCTCTGGTTGGTTGTGGCTCCTTTCGGATTTCAAGAGGGGTAAGGTTTAAAAAGGCTGTGTCCCCTGAGTGCAGGGCACACTTCTGTCCCTGGACTCCACAGACACCGATGGGATACGTCATGCCTTGTTCACAAACACCAACTTCCCCTAAGCTCAGGGTCTTGGACTCAGGACTTGGTAGGAAACTGACTCTTTTCAGTGTCAGAGAGATTTCCCAAGGCTGGGTGACCTCGGCCACGCCTCTCTGCAGCTGATTCTTGTTGGATCCACCAGCAGAACTTCCCCATCTGTGGATCTGTTCCTTCAGTTGTCCCATCTTTCTAAACTGCTGGTCAACAAGTGACTGCACAACCCGCACGGCTGCAGCATTCTCCCTCTTGACCTGGCTTAGATGCCGATGGGCTTCTCTGTGGTCCTGCTTGATCTTCTCAAGAAGACGCCGCTCCTCCCTCTGAGCCTCAATCGCCGCATTGTCCAACTGGCGGTTCACCTCGTCCACCTCGGACTGCTGTCGTTCCCGGAGGCCCTGCAGTTCTTTCTCTCCTTGCTCCAGGTTGGAGAGCGCCTGAGTCACCCAGGGAGGAGGTGAAGTAAGAGACACGGGGGAGAAGACCGACTGCCGTGGGGTGAAAGATGGCGGAGGTGGGGAGGTCACATCTCTGGGCTGTGGAGTGGTTGGTGTGAGCAGGGCTGAGAACCCAGGGAGGGGTCTTCTCTCTGAATGAGAACGCATCAACATCGTGCTCTGAAAAGTCCTGTTGTCTCTAATGGGGTTCGGTTGCTTTTGTCTGGAAAGAGAGGAAATGCAAAAGAACCCATCAGAACCCGAATGAAAGGTTCAGTTTTACATTTGTTTTGTAGCTTTAGGGAAAAGGACACTTGGGTTCTGAATCTCAGTCTTGCCATGATCGCCACCTTGTAATGTTTTGTAATCCAACTCTTTGTGTGTGACACATAAACCCAGTGAACATGTCTGTAGCTGTTTTAAAGCTGGGACACACACAGTCCCTTTCATTGCAACTTTATCTCACATGCACAATATTCAGTGTCTCACCAGACTCCTAAGTGCTATCAGGTAACCACTGTCCCCAGGTCAGTGTTGTGTTCAGACTGATCTCTGCAACAACAACGCCCTCAAATGGATGTTGAGTAGTCAGAATTATATGAACTCATCAGTATTTATAGATTTACTACATAAAGGCTAAGTTGTGACGTTAGCTCCACGTCTTTGAACCCTAAAAGTCGCAGGTAGCTGCTTCCGAATGCTGCACAGATGCCCATTGTCCCTGTCGGTGGAAACAGGAGAGCGTCTCTGCTCAGGGCATTGAAACCGAGCTGCCTCTTTCATCCCCTGCACTAGGTATGTGAGCGGCTGCCAGGAGAGGGGTCACGTCTGGTTGTTTCACCCGCGCCCTCTAAAATGGATCATATTCTGAGGCGGCAATTGTGGTCCCACTGTATGTTATCAGTGTGGGCCTGGAGGTGAAGAGCTGTTTATTCCCCCTGGAGCTAAACAACAAGGCCAACGTGGAGGGGTGTCAGTTTACCTGGGTCACAATTAGGTCCCTCTGGAAACATGGGCCCTCAGAGTATCAGTGAATGGATAGAATCTTGTTCCCATGTTTGAGAAAGATGTTATCATAGTTGTTTTTCAGGACACTTGAGTTTTAAAGTTCAAAAAACAACTCAACGACAGGAGAAAGCTGGAGATGGACTGGGACGATGCTCAGGTGGAGGTGAGGCATCGACCTGTTGTTCGGAGGAATGTCGGCCATGTCTCCGAAACAAATCCCGGTCCCTGTCCGAGGCCTCTGGGCCATCTCGTGTTCCCCCGCTTTAATGTTGAATGAGAGGCACTAGTTGCTATGTTACCGTTCAACCTTTAATGAGGTGCTGGGTCCTTATAATAACCGATAGCATTCATAATCGAGAGGATTATGCAGGATGTCCAGGAGCATTCCAGCATATCTGAGCCGAACAATGGAGACATTCAGCACAAGTAACAGAGCTGGAACCTCACAGGTAGGAAGCTCTTTGAACTTTTAAAAGAAACCAACGCACTCGGCTGCATAACGAAATCTGTCAACAGCAAATCTCTTGAAAACCTTTTGGAATTTTTAAACTTTAGCTTTAAGGTTCCATCATTTCCATCAGAAATGTGAGATTGTATCAGAGCGTTATGAGATATTGTATTTAAATATTTAAAGAAGTGACTGTCCTACCTGAACTCAAGGTGCGTGCTTCTTCCTCCGCTGCTCTCTCTCTCTCTCTTCTGTCCCCCCCGACCTGTCATTCTTCCTCCCACCACCTCTGTCTGTCCCTCCCCCATCCCTCCGTTCTCCCCTCCCTCTTTCTGTCACTGCTTTCCTCGCAGGTTGCTGTATAGGTTTATCCATTTTTCTCTGTACACATATATTGATTTAAATATGAAGGTCGGTTTGATTTCTTCCTGATGGATATGATCAATAATGTTGCTTTAGCTGATGTCTAATGCACATGTGCATTGACACATTTTGCAAGTTTACTCTTTTGAGGTCACTGAAAAATCATAAATCTGTTTTCGCCAAGTCCTTGTTGAAGAACCATGAAATATTCAAGGATTTCTATTTATCAGAGATTCAAGGTAAAACCAGCAGTGAATAGTATGAAAGGCTCTGTTTATGTTTCTGTGCAGAAATACCAAAGAGTTTAAAAAGAGGGAAAAGATAAATATGATTTAAAATAAAGGGATATATATATTTATCAGTTATTTCTAAAACAGCTAATTAGCAGTAGAATATTCCCAGTGCTGGTCATGTGAATGTGCACTGATAATACCTTTGATGTATGAAATTACAGATTTATTATTTAATGAATATTTTGTACAAATAAATATGACTAATTCAGCCTGTTAATTCAATTATAAAGTTTGTGTTTTTCTAATCAGGACGTTACAATATTTCACCACTAGATGTCAGCAAATACAAAGCATCAGAATGAAAAGGACATCGACAGTCTTTCAAATTAAATCTTCTTAAAATAAGAGAATGCATCTTATAATGTAGTAAATATATATATATGACTACAATCCATATAACTAACTTACTACATATTATACACAAAGCACAGGGATACAGAGGCATTTTAAATCCTTAATTTTATTGTATTCGTCTTCTTTATTTATGTCCAGGCCTGAATCTTAAAATAGAACCTGGAGCAAAATGCATAGACGCATCAAATGCATTGAGTTAAATTGAGGTTAATTTCCCACGCGTGACTGTGCTGCAGATGGCTGAGTGTGTTCACGTCGCGTTATTTCAAAGGATCCGTGTGCAATCTGTTGCAGGTCTGCACAGGACACTCACAACGCACTGAACAAGGTTCGATCCCAATTAGAGGATCACACGTTTATTTTACCTTCATGTGTTCGCACGTGTAATTTCAACCTCACTGGTGGAAGCTATGAAAAAGAAGAAACACCGGGTTTATGTGATGGGCAGCTTCCACGGCGACATTCATTCTATGTCCCTGACTTTGTTATTAAATATAAAAATACATTTCTTTTTACTTTTGTGGAGGTTTGAGATGAGTCAAGGAAAAAGAAGGGTTTTTTAAAAGATCATTTTCAGTATAATTATCAGTGTAATGTTCTTTCTCTGTAGAAACGGTGGCGTCTTTGAGCACAAGAGGAAAGAACATTTATCTCCTTTTTGATTTTTGTGTTATCAGACTATTCCGAGCCTCCTCAGATTTGAACTTTCAGGCTCTTTAGATGAAGCAGTGTCACCGATATTTCTCTTGTCATAAGATCCAACATCGTCCCGCCAATTACCCCCCACGCCCAGATGCAGCGTTGCCTCTGGACACAGACGGGTCTCGAGCCATCAGTGGTGCAGCGTGTCACGCAGGGTCCTACAGGCCCGGCCGGCTCTGCTGTGGTGACTGATTATTTCTATCTTCCGCTCTGTCAGGAGAGATGGGAAATGATATGGGCCCAAGGTGGCGCTCGGTTATTGATATCACTGTTAAAACTCCCAGATCCAGCTGCTCGCCTCGCCCCTGCTACATCACCACAATTAAATCTGCACGCCGCTCCGAGCCCGTGCGTGTGGCAGAGAGTAATAGGCCCAATAGTTACTGTAACGGAACAATAATGTGATTCAGCATGGCATCACGAGAAGCATGTACTGTTTGTATATGTATCGTAAGACAAGGAAGTTAATGGTTTATTATTAAAGCTCCTAAACAAATGGAAACATCACAGTGAATCAGGTGCAAACAAACAATTAAAAATAAAGATGGAATCAGAGGTGGTCAAGAAAGTCATATTGTGCTCCTCTCTCCCGCTTCGCTTACAGCAAGCAATATGAGGTGATGAATATGGTAATGGTCCCCATTCTGGTGGGACTCTCTCCTTTCAGAGGGGAAGATCCAGTTCTACCGTTAGATTCGATTAAATCCTCCTCATGCCACTCCTCATTTTGGTGTCCCCCTCTGCTCTCACCCCGCCCCATCCTCCCTAACACTTTCAGGCCGAAGATATTAGACGAACAATCGCAGAAACAAAACGAGCTGGAACAACCAAGACGGGAACAGATGGCACGTAATTGCCTGGTGGAGGAAGCCAGGGAGTCAATTTTTACCCGTCCTGGGGGAGTTGCAGTTGCAAGAGGGGGGGGGGGGGGGGGGGGGGGAGTAGTGCAGGTGCATTTGTTTTGATCAGATATGGCCTAGAGGAAGCATCTGAAAAATATTCATCACACGCACATTAGGGAGAGGATTTTGACAAAAGTGTTAAGAGCTGGGGTGTGGTGGTGAGCTCTGGGTGGAAGATGGGAGGTTGCTGCTCTGATCGAAATGATGAAAACTGCTAAACTTTCACATATAATGAGGAAACACCCCCTTTAAAATTAGCAAGACAACTTTGGAGTAACTAGATATTTGAAGAAAGCTTATAAATAAAGCGTTTATAATTCTTATTTTTAGTATCACTAAACTGTCATGACATCTTTCAAATGATGTATTCGAATCTTTTAAATTGTAATTTTGACACTTTTAAGGAAGAATTATTGACCTGAGGATATTTTGCCACCTTTCAAATTCCTGCCTGTTTTTTACATCTTCCTCCAAGAACTTAAAATGTATTTAAAAAATGTTTGAATTTACAAATAGACCTACATGTGAGAAACATTTTGGAAACTTCTTATTAGCCCTTTGTGACTAAATCAGTATTTTTGCTTAAATCCGAAGTCATTTCTCAACGAGAATCTTTGAATCCTTTATATCTTTAAACCTTGTAGAACCTCAGAGAAAGTTATCTCAGTCAATAACCATAATTAATGATAAAAGTACTGAAATTGTGTGAGACATTTAAAAAAATACAAAAATCTGATGTTATTTTTCACTTCCCCGCCACTCTCTGGCGCCACCACATGTTTATCGCAGGATTTGCACCGTACTCAACGTAAAGTATGACATTATCTCAAAAGCAGAAAAATGATCAGATTAATAAACCCGATGGATGTGGACCCGATCGCGCCTCACATCCCGTCCTCTACACCCACACTCTAATGACCCTGCAGCTCCTGGTGGTGAATCACGGCTTCAAGCGAGAAGAAGGATGACTCTTCTTCTGGTGAGTGAAATGGAGGTGAAGAAAGACTAAATACAAACGTGGTCAGGTTCAAAGTCAGAATTGGAACTTTGTCGTTTTATCTATTCTCATTTTGAACATCCCAAACTGTCGTCATCGGTTATAAATGAGGCCCCAGACTCTTATGATATCCTGATTTTATTTCACCTTTTTCTTGTTGTTGCTGTGTTATTATATATTTCTCTCTTTTCCATTCAATCCGTCTGATGGAAGTGTTGCATAAACGTATCGCAGGAGGTTAATCTGTCGTGACTACAAAGCTGCATAAGGCTTTCTATCTGCAGCCACTTCATTTTTTGGACATGAATCAGTCACATACTGTACGGAGATGAATCCTTTTTGCTTGCTCCTCTCAGGTCTGACCACATCTGTTCAATTACCAGCATGGAAAGTGCATTACCATTGGCTTTGTTGTTGGAGATGCTTGATTTTCTTAGTAAAAAGCGGATGAATTTATAATGTTGTGATCCCCTCTGTTGTGAATCTCTTCAGCCGAACCGAGGCCCGGGGATCGGAATAAGCATTTTGATGAGCTATAGGCCATCTCTTCTTTTTACAATCCCAAACTTGCGCTGCCTGCCCAATATCAAACTAATAAATTACAGCCCCCGTCTCCCACATAACTCACTGATAAATAAAAAAAAGGGTCTGCCATAGTGTGCAGCTGTGACCCAGGGTTACCTAGCAACAGGTCATGCCCAGACGTGATGCACAAGGTAGAGATACACCTCTAAGGAGCGGGGGGGAGGGAGGGATGGAGGTGGAGGAGATGGAGGGCCACGGGGAGGGAGGGAGGGAATGGGTCTCATCCTCACTCTCTATGACCCTTGACAGATAGAAAACGCACTCAGAGGAAACGGCGTTTGATTGACAGGGATATTTGAGGAACCTGAGACTCCTCGGTTTCTCCATTACTGTGTTTTGTCGGCGAGATGCAGCCAGAGAAACGGCAAATGGCCGAATAATGCGGCTAAAACATATAAAAAGAACATTTCAATCAATTTAAATACAAAACATCTGCAGTGGAAACAAGAAAAAATTCAATTTGAAAACTCTCTGCGTCTCCCAGTATACATGCACGTGCACAGCCGGCTCCGCGCCCAGAGACTCGTGTGATGGAAACGCTAACTGACAGGCCTGAGAAGATTGAGCAACAGCACCGGAGACGCAGATCAGCAGCCGTGTGCGAGGGCTCTGCCAGAACAGCGTGGCATGGAACAGAGAGGGTTCAGTCCGTGCCCGTCCCTCCTCCGCCCGGCCTCCGTTGCCTGTGCGACAAACCCTCAAGGGGACTGTGCAGCTGTGTGGGGTTAGCACACGGTCGAGTTAGGGGCCACACACACACACACACACACCGACAAACACAGGCTTTGTAAATATGGAATTTGCGTTAACTGTAAATGTGTGAGCTTTAACGAGGATATATTCTTGGTATTATTTACAAAAAGCATCCAAAGATGCTATTTTCTTTATGCTTGACCTAAAGTGCACAAAATAAACACTGTGTGAATCTTCATCCTCGTTCTCATCATCCTCAACCTCAGACTTTTAACTTTTACATTCTGTATGTTTTATTTGCATTAAATACAAAGAGTGAACCTGGCGACCTTTTATTTTCTGGAAGCCAGACGGCCCTACACTTCACATTGTGGTGACACATAAATACAAACTCAACATGTTTATATCTGGTGACTGACACGCTGGGAATGTTCAGCTCCTGGTGCAGTTAATGGACGGCGCACATGGGGCGATGTTTCACGGCGAGCAAACATGACGTATGCCGTCAGAGGCTGGTCTGAGTGAAACGGGCATCCATCACAGATGCTAACAACTCTGATTAAAAATACATAATCTGCGCCCGGCCCCCTGATACTGCCGTCAAGCCAGTTTGGGTCTAATTGCAATTGGTCTCCGTTATGATCAAAGGCAAGTCCCACCTGCTCGCCTTTAGCTTTCGTTTTGCTGATTACACTTTCAAATTTCATCAGCGTCAAGTTGATAGAAGAGAAATTATGGGATAAGCCTGTTTACTCGTTGTCAACACCATCACAATCTAAAGTCCCGTCATTCTCCTGGACTGGGAGTCGCATCCAGCGGCGCTTCAAACCAGGAGAGGAGGCGACGGGGTTAAAGAAGAAGCAGCCGTGAAAGACAAAATGGACCCTCAGCATCCTGATGCAAACACAAAACAGAACAGACATCTCCCCCCCCTTCCCGTCTCAAGCTCACCCACCACCTGTATTGCTCAGGGTGTGTGTGTGTGTGAGTGACAAAGCATCAAGAGGAAGAGAACCAAGCCTTCACTCACAAGGCTTTGCACCCAGCGATCACCCAATTTACACCTCTCCCTTTCCTGCAAACCCCACAAAGGATCCCCTGGTGACAGCGCCATGCGAACATCACCTCCTCGCTGGCATGACAGTGTGTGTGTGTGTGCAAGAGATAGTGCCAGTGAGTAGTACCCTGGTAAGAAGCAGCTCTTCAGACTTGTATAGATGAGCGAAGAATAAGAAGTTTAAGATTGAAATGAAGATAAGGATGAGGAGGAAATTAACCAAATGCAAATATGTCAGGATGGAAAACGGAGCGTTACACAAAGAAGACGTCAAAGAAGACGTCAACTTCGGAAGACGACTGGATTCGAGAGCTTTTGACGAAAAGAGCCTGAACTTCTACGTCTGACCTTCCACCTGCTGCTCTACCCGGGAACCTCCCTCACCTTAATGCTCCCGACTGGTTCTTGATGTAAACAAATCTGACCCAGACAATCTCCTGCTTAATATGCGGAAAGCAATCTCTGGAAAATGTCCAGACTCACTTTTCTGAAAACTACTCATTTCTGCACCAGTTTGACGCCCAGTAACTTTCTGCTTCACTGTGGAGCTCAAACCTGCGACTCCGGACAAATCTGCACACTCACATCCAACCTGCTCCCTCCTGAGCTGAACCAGGTTTCAAGTGATGAGCGAAGGGGCTTAAAGAATGGAAACGGTGTGAAAAACTCTCTGACAGCATTTGAAATGATGTACCTACTGTAGTGGAGGCCTGTTTAAACATCTTGACAGGATTAGAGCCGAGTTAAACTGCTTTGCGGGCGCAGTTAATTGAAGCGGATGAGGTTTTTAATAAAGCGTGCAGTGTTAGCAGCTGACAAATGGCTCGGCGGACACACAGGGGAAATTGCATTTAATGGCATCAGGTATGTGCTTTGCTGGAGCTTATCACATTACACTGGTGGGTGCACACATACATGCACACACACACACGCATGCATAAACATACGCACCTGACTCTCATCTTCATGTGTGTGTGTGTGTTTGTGTTTGCACGTGGACCCACACATTAATTTACACTTACCTGAGCCAGTCAAGGTGTTTCCCCTCCTGTGCTTCAAATAGGTGGTGAGCTACATGGAGGTTTTTGGATAGATCAACAGAGACTGATCCAGGACCTGTTACTGTCACTGAAGGACTTTCAGGTTCTGCTCAGGAGGATTCAGACATGATTAGAGTAGAGCCGACGTGTGGTGACTTGATTTAAATACTTTTAAATGTGAATCTGACTCCCGACATTCTCCGGAGACGCTGTGTGTATGATGCAAATGCTCTCTGTGGATTGTTGCACCGTGTGAAGTCCTAGGAGGCAAATCGTGGTCTGTGAATACGAGCTGTAGAAAATGAATTGATTGATCGATTGAGTTAATGGCTCTTTGTGGCTGAGCCTTCTCCAAGGTTTGGAGGAGCTCGGTGGATTTAAAAAATGTTGTGATCATCTTTGTCTTGTGTATAGCAAATTGCTTATCTTTGGGTTCTTGCCTTGTTGCTCATGTGGCTTTTTCTTTTACAAATTATTGACATTTTATGGACCAATACCGTGCAAAAGGAGATTTGCTGCAGCTCCAGCCTTGTAAATACATTTTAGGATTATCAATAACGTCAGAAGCCAGCAGAAGATCATGTGATCTATGAAAAGTATAAAAAAACACCAACGTGCAGCTGTTTGTGCGAATGATTCCGCTAAGAAATGTTTACTCCTACGTGTGAAAAGATCAGTCCTCCTAAATGTCAACCCCAGGGAGGGATATCCTTTAGTAAGTGCCCTCGCCTGCATGTACGGCAACATTGCAGCAATCAGTGTAAATTAATAATAAGTGAATCAAAGTGCTTAATTTAATGGAGGCTATGAAAGATTAATACCTGACATTATCCAGACTGCTGTGCTGCAAGAGGAACCACCCATGCCCGAGGTAAACCAATCACAGTTCTATGAATATGACATTAGACACATTGATGTGATGTGTTCCATCAATGTCAGCCCAGGTCTGGTGTTCAGAACGTCTGGATGGAAAGTCCACTGAGTGTGACTGGTCTATTTCTGTCTCCTCTCCCTCCCTCCCCCCCACCCCTCCTCACTCCATCCTCGCTGGGTCTAGAGGCGAGAGATCAGTTCAGGGTGGAGAGGAGCTGGTGTTTGGCCTGAGGGGGCGTTGGACACAGATTCTGTCATTGTTCCACAGCTGCCACTCCGCCCCTCCCTCCCTCCCTCAGTCTGTGGCCATCCTCACCTTAAGGGCGTCCCCTGCTACCCCGCCTTCCTAATGAAGAGTGACACGCGTCCCCAGGATCTGATCCAGTCTGAAACCAGGCCTCCTCTGCTGTGTCTCTTATTATTGAGTGCACTGGCTCACATTGAGTCGCGGCAGTGAGAGCGCCAGATACCCAAGAGGCGTCGCTCCCAAATCAGAGGGGGGAGCTCAAAGGGCAGATGCAATTGTGTGGAATTGTGAGGACCTAATTGTCTTTATTCATGAGCCGAGTGATTGATATTAGGAGAAAATGAGACACTCTAATTGTCCTCTTATAAGAGGAATTTCTTGCAGAGCCGCACTCTGGACGCGGTGCATGTATTGTGTGTGTGCACGACTGGGTGAGATATCAAACTGACAACTCCTAAAGGGCATCTATGCAGCGGTCCGCCGACATATCACTTGAAATAATTTGTGTTGTCCTTTCTGACAGTTTCTTGGCTTTGTGGCATCCAGACACAAAATAAACAGGAGGAAATTGATACACAACCTCTGAGGACACTCGCCCTGTGAGGACGAGCTTCCTTTAAGGACAACGTGCAGTGGTTATTCAGACACGTCATGGAGAAGGACTTTAATACTCCACTAACAACAACAATAAATGTATCCTCACAATTACTTTTGTGTGTCTGTGACCTTATCTCGTATTTACCTTGACACAAGGCTCCCATCTGGATCCAAATCTGCAAGATAGTGACGTTCAGGATGTTTTAGCCTCAGTTCTGGACAGTGGGAGGAAGTGGAAACCTGTCGTACATCTTTGTTGACAGTCTGGTGGAGAATAATCTGGAAATTTGGCCCCTTAGATTAATTTAAATGTTCAGACTTTAAAGTTATTGGTACTTTAAAGTCAGCCCCACAGATGGTAGTGCTCGGCTGTAGCTCCGGACATGGCTGTTATGATCGGTAACACGTGTGGTACTCGCCTGTGTGAATCCACACGGCCTGGGCCTCCTCTTGAACTCCTGCCAGTCGCTCACAACATCAACAACAACTTCTACATCCTCACCGTCCCACCTCCCACTGAGCACAGCTGTATCAACTGTTTGAGCAACACGCACATTTATTGTCATCTGCGATAAATCACATTAATAATCTTATCTGAACGAGGATGGTGGAGGCTGTGATGGAGGCCGCGGCGCTCCCCTGCCACACGTAGGTGGCACACAATCGCCTTATTAGCCAGGTCAAACATAATCAGTGATAGACACGGCAGGACTGCTTAATTATTGCTGGCAGCTGGCAGCGGGGGCCTTCCTTTAGGGGCCGGGTTGTGCCCGTGCATGAACCCCCAACACACACACACACACACACACACACACAACCCTCCTCCTCCACCACCCACCCACATTGGCCCAAATGAAGAATAAATCTAACCTCCCTTTTGTTGGGAGCGGAGCATGTGGCAGCCCCTTCATTTAAAGCAACAATAAAAATGTGGACAGAATGTGAGATTAATAGGGGGAATGGTGCATTAAATTAGTGTAACTGTGAGGTAACAGTGTTGTGTGTGTGTGTGTGTGTGTGTGAATGAGGGTGTGTGTGTGTGTGCGTGTGTGTGCATAAAGGTAATAAAAATATCCTGCCAACAAGAAGGCAACCAACAAAGCACCTGAGCGATTAGACGGCTCAGATTTTTCAATTTCATAACACAGAAAGCCTGACAGCTTGTTTGCTTCACTCAGGATGAAACAACAGATGTATTCGCACGGCTTCTTCCCGCCACCTCGGCACAACACATCCCGAAAGAGGCTCTTTGCAAACAGCTTGTAAATCTGCACTTAAATGAGAGCAAGCCCGACTCCTGCCTGTGAGCCTGCTGCGTGGAGTCTGCAACCAACACGAGGGAGAGGAAGACGCAGCCACAGGCGGACACACCTCCTGCTTTTATTGTTGCTACACCTGAACGTTGCTTCGGACAGAAATGTCCACTTTGAGCCACTGCACGCAGCAAAAACCGCTGTGTGTGTGTGTGTGTGTGTGTGTGTGTGTAGACAGAGAGAGAGAGAGAGACACTGTTTGAAGCTGAAAACAGATGTGATCTCTCAAGGCTGTCTACATACACACACACACACATACACACACACACACATACACACAGATGCGTCCCCATGACTTACATTGACTTACATTCATTTTAGGAGACCTACGCAACAACAACTACTTCCTTTGCCCTCAATCTAAACATCATCTTGACTGATTAATACAATGACCCCAGAAGTAAACACGTCCAATTTTCATGTAAAATCCTGGAAAATGTCCAGCAATACAAACCAGGCTGTTCTCGAACTGTTTCGTGGGAAAACCCACAAAAGTACTGCAATGCAATTCATATTTATCCCATGTAATCATGATGCAGGAGGCCGGGGACGAGGACAAAGATTTAAAGTGACGGCCTAATATAAACTTATCGAATAGTTTGTTAAATCAATGACACTGTTTATTTACCAAGACAATTTCATTACTAAGCCTAGCCACAGCCTAACCACAATCCACATCTTCCTCATTAACCATAACCAGTAGCTCAGACATTACATTACCTGAACTATCACAACTAAAAACCAAACCTTTACCATATAACCACAATCTAATTCCGTAGTCTTAACCCTCAAACAGCCCTTTGAAAAAGTGAGGGGGGGTGAAATGGGCTCCCTCTATCAGGTCGGTGGTCCTCACAAAGATAGGAGTACAAGTACACACACTGTCTCCTACACATGCAGAGCCCCTCAATCCAGCCCCCTCTGGTATATTGATCCTCTTCATCTGCCTCGATGAGATGCAGACAGCATCTCAGCGCCCATACCGCTCATAATCATGATATAACACTGGGCCGTCCTGAAACCTGCCATAGAAAGGCATAAATCGGATAATGCAGCAGCCTGGATAATGAACAATATCAGATGACATATTGATGTTGTCATGCACAGCCTGTAATGAAACATAACGGTGTGTGTTGTGTGGCGAGCGGGTTGAATCAGTACACAAATGCAGGAGCAGACACGCAGCTGGAGACACGTTCTCCTGTTCGTCCTCATCACGGCTGCACACGGTGCGCCGGGAACTTGTGAAAGCAAAGGAGCCGAGCACTTTTCACCAGGACCTTGGACAGCTCCATTCAGACTCAAGAGCCGCTCCGGAGCCATGGCAACTATTCTGATCAATCCAGTGCCACCTAACACCAAATGTTTCTCCAAATCGAACCTGAGACAATCAGGCAAATCGCTCGCCAGCAACTTGCCGCCGAGGTGATGTGGCTCCGGCAGCAGTGGAATATAAAATAAAAGGATGGTAGATAGGCAGGAGGGGTCGGATGGTGGATGGGTAGAGGAATAAGTAGGTAGTAAGATGGAAATGGATAGATGGATAGATAGATGGATAGATGGATAGATCGATAGAAACAATGCAACAAAGAAAATGTAATGCAGACTTTAGTGTCTGCCAGCAGCTGGAGGGGTGTGTGTGTGGGGGGGGGGTATGGGTTTGCGTGGGGAAGGAAGTGTCACGTTTACTTTATGTCAGCAGCCATTGAGGCGGCCGGGGTTTAGAGTTCACACTGTGATATTTCAACATTCAAGCCAGTGTTTGTGTCCACAAGCAACCAGAGCCCAGTGTCCTCCAGTGGTGTCATGTGACTAAATCCAGTTTATACTCTACTGTACTTCAGTACATTTTGTGTTTATCTGTACTTAACTAAGTCTGACAGTCTGTATTATTCTTGCACTAAACAAAATAATAAGCTTTTAAGTACTTTTACCTTTAATACTTTAAAGCTAGAGTTGGTTTTCACTTTGTGATTTTTCAACATCTTCTCTATTTTCCCAGAGAATAAAATCAGGTGTGTTTAGAGGACTGAAATCTATGAGTGTGTGAAGTGTGGTGCAGCTTGATTGAATGTAAGAGGCCTGTTGGGCCCTGATGCAGGTACGAGCTCTTCTGATGTCGTTAATCATCTATTTATTTGTTCTTTGAGGGAAATGCTTCCTCTACCACTGCTATCTCCATCGTTTATGTCTTTGTGCACGAAGACAGAGAGAAAACCTTGTAAAACTGAGGCAGAATCAAACCTGTGATACAGAAGAGGTGGAGGAGAGATAAAGAGAGAGAAAGGGTGAATGAAGAGAAAGCTTATTACCAGAAAACAGATGGCCCCCCGATTCACAGTGGCCCCATGGGGACGTGGGAGGACAACTCTTTGCACCTCCGGGTTACCAGCGCTGCAGAGAGGGGTGGGGTGCTTAAACACAACTCTGTGTGTGTGCACTTTTTTGGTTAACTGAAACTGAATGTTCAACCTCCCTGGTGAGCCGCCACTCTGAGCTCCACGTGGAGTTAATGTTGCTCAAGCGCTTGTGTTTAAAGACGGGTTTATTGTGACGTCAGAGAGGGAATCAACAACTCGGCCGTGATGTCGTCTCTGAGGAGGAGTTTCTCTTTTTCCTCTGGACGACTGGACCTACGTGTTCAAAATGACCTAACGTCACAACATCTGTAAAAGCATCACACACACAAACATTCACACCATTTCCCTGTATGTGAGCATATGCAACTAGACACACACACATACATGCATGCACACACATGATAGGCAGTGAGTGGAAATGAAGGATTTGGAGTTCCATCCCGTTACATTATGCAGCAGATGGCGTTCAGGCCAAGCCCGGCCAGGCCTCTCCCAGGAGAGAAAGAGTGAGAGAGAAAGAGAGAAGATGGGGGTGGTGTGGAAAAGAGGGGTGAGGAACAAAGCTGTTGTCTTTTTTTCTTTTTTTTTTTAACATGCGTGAATGCATGAGTTTGCTTCCTTTTTTTATTTGACAGACTCTTGCTTAGATCGCCTGTGGGACAGAACTATCATCGTCTCCTCTTCCTCTTCCTCTTCATCACCTCTCCTCTCCTCTCCTCCCCCATCCAGCCCAGCTGAGGCTACACCTGAGCCCAGCCACTGAGGCCCCGACCCCAGCTGACCCACCACCAAGAGGCAGGAAGCGGAGGATGGAGGAGGGAGAAGGTGCGAGGGGAGGGAACAAGAAATCAAGATGAAGCTGCAGGTGAAAAACTGCTCTGGTGTTTTTTACACTGACTTAGATTAAGAGAATTATCATGAATTTCTCTGTGAAGCAACTGCTTACCTTGACTAATTTGAACAAAATTCACATGCAGTTGACTTGATCAAATGCCACAATCAACACACACAAACACACAAACGCACACACACTGATGGACACATACAGAGCAGCTTGTTAAGTCCTCCAGATCTTTGCCCCCGGCGCTTTTTGTTTTGTGTTTTCCGAATTAATTGAGCCAACGCTCAAGTGTGAGGCCAGATGTCACTGCGACCTGTGGGGATTATTAGAAATCTGTTTCCCTCATTGTTTATGTGGATCTCTTCAAACCACAATGCCCCGCGCTCTTCCCACTGAAGTTTCAGTGAGAGAAAGACACTTCGAACCAGATTGCTAATGTACAAAATTACACCGATGGACACCAAGTGCAAATATCGACATGTGGGACATTCTGGGACTTTTCTGTCCCACCTCCAATGTCCGTGGCCTGTGCCCAATGGCCACCAGGGGCCCCCCGATGGCCTCCCGGTTTGGCCCAAACAGCGCCACGCTCCTTGGCAGAGCTCTGGGCCTAATGAACTCATCAGCCAGCTGGAGGCCATGGACGCAGGGACAGGGGCCACTTGGGGGAGGTGTGGGACCAAAGGGAGCGAGAGAGACAGGGGGCAGAGGGCCAGGGGGCTGTAGGTATAGGAAGTAGGAGGTGTGGGGCAGCTGAAGGTAGCTCACCAACAGAGTAAATGAGGCAGGTGCAGCTTCAGAGGGGCGTTGGGGGCCAAGGAGGGGGTCAGACTGCAGGAGGAAGACATGAGGGAGGCTGTGGAAACGGAAAATGTAGGTCTGTGCTGAACAGGATGGGAGGGAGACGAGGACGGGATTCATCTGGAGGAAGAATCTCAATCAACCCCTAACCCTAATAATGTATATCGAGTATATGTCAAAGGATCAAATAAGACTCTGACTCTCTCAAATCTTTTACTCTTCTTATTTGACCCAAAGAATAAATAAGAGGTTTTTGTTTTTTGTGTGAGAACACAGCTGGGCCTTGAGCTATTACTAATATTTCCTCCTCTTGCTCACTGAAGTCATCACACTTATGTCAGCATCATCTCACTGCTCACTGTGTTTCTTCCTGCTCCCAGTGAGTGTGTGTGTGGGGGAAGAGAGGGAGAGAGAGAGAGAGCGAGAGAGAGAGAGAGAGCACCTTTGTGTGTCCATATGTGTCTGGGTGGCGGGGAGCGCGCTGGGCGTCCTGCTGGGAGCACAGATGGTGCCGAGGCCTGCCACAGCATCGCCGACGATGGCCACATTCTCACATGGGACCCCCAGCTTTCTGGATCCCACACCTCCTGTTCAGGCCTGAACCAACACCCCCGCCCCCCACACGCACACACACACACACACACACACACACACAAGGCCAGGGTCCGGGCCACTGCCTCTTTCGTTACCCTGGAAGAAAAGACAGAACACAACACATGGACAAGTTGGCGTTCACATGAGTGTTTCCCAGTGCGTGAGACTGTGTCACCGTGATGATGCAAATGTGAGAAGAGCCAACTTACATCACTGTCATCGCATTCTGTTTTTCTGGGGCTAAATGATCAGTCGCCACAACGTCCCCTCACTCCTCTTTGTGCAAACTGCACTTCCCCTCTCTCCGTCTTCATTTTCTCTCTCTTTCATTTGTCTCCTCCACGTCCCTCTTCTCTCTCTCAGGTCCCTGGTTTCCTCTCTCGCCTCTCCCTCTCTCACAGTTGCCCCCTGTGGCTCGCTGTCCACCTCAGAGACGCCTCATACATCTCCTGACAAAGTGACTAATCCTTCCCATTTCACAGCTCCATCCCA
The DNA here is from genome assembly GCF_949316205.1 of Platichthys flesus. Lineage (NCBI taxonomy): Eukaryota > Metazoa > Chordata > Actinopteri > Pleuronectiformes > Pleuronectidae > Platichthys > Platichthys flesus. The sequence goes on along the minus strand of NC_084966.1, from coordinate 2,332,472 downwards.
CTGCTCCCTGGTATGTTGTGTGTCTGTGTGTCTGTGTGTCTGCGGTGTGTGATAGGTGACAGGTGGGAATAAGTCACCTGAGTTCAAGGTGTTCTCTTGTTGCTCAGACAGCTGCCGCGTCTCCTGGGCGCCGGCTCATTAGAGAAATAACTTCATTACACACGTTGCAACACTTCCTGACATCTTCTTTAAAATTATTATATTTTCATATCTTTAAAGATCTCCCCTCTTTTCTGTAGCCTGGAATTAAAGTTATTTCCTTGTATTTGAAAAATCCGGCTTCAAATATTCATCTTATTACCTGAGAAACTGCAATATTAGGCCTCAGCTGGATTTGTGATATAAGCACTAGAATAATCATAACCATAAATCAGTGATGTGCTTCCCTCCTGTGTGTCTGCTGGTTCTTAATGATTGCAGGAACCAGTCTTATCCCAGACTACACCCATGCTCTTCAAGTGGTCTTTTTTAAAGGAATATATCACCTAAAATAACTAAAACAAGCCTTTTTTCCAACAAAAGAAGCTAATTTTCATATTTAATGCCTGAATTACAAACTTATCCGCCGGCTAATTAGCAGCGGCAGCATTGGACATGTGTGTGAGATCATCTCAGGGTCTGAATGATCAGCAGAAACGTTTCTCTGTTATTTCTCTCCAGTTTCTGTTTCATGTCGCCTCAGTATGTTTGTGTAGCAGATGCATAACACATAAGAGAAATGTATGTTGTTTAATCATATAAACCATGTACCCTCATCGTCATGACCAAACGTGTGGTGGTCTGGTGACCACGCCGCCCTGCTGCTCGCCTCCCTGTCTCCAGACTCAGTACATCAGCTGTGGGATGTAATTGCAGCAGGCACAAACAAAACAGCCTTGGAGGGGTCCTTCATGTCTTTGGCCAAGGGCCTTACAGAATGAGGAGGGGTCTGGGCGACGCAGACCTCCGAGCATAGACCATCTCCACCTCTCCGTCTGCGGAGCAATTAGCTGTGGTGGTGTGTGTGTGTGTGTGTGTGTGTGTGTGTGTGTGTGTTTGTGTGCGTGTCAGGACGCCTCTGTCTCATGGTCCTGACATGTCTCTGATACACCCCGCTGTGAGTCTCTCTGTGTCACACACACTGCACGGACCCGGTCCGAGCCCTGGGCGAGCTGTCCGTCATCTCACACACATACGCACATTCCCTCTCTCTATCCCTCTCAAACACACACACACAGACACACACACACACACACACACATGTTTTTAGTGATTATGGTCCTTCTGGCACTGTTGTAGTACTTCTCTCTCTATTGCTCTGATAGTGTGTTTGTGTGTGTCTGAGTGTGTGTGTGTGTGTGTGTGTGTGTGTGTGTGTGTGTGTGTGTGTGTGTGTGTGTGTGTGTGTGTGTGTGTGTGTGTGTGTGTGTGTGTGTGTGTGTGTGTGTGTGTGTGTGTGTGGTGGCAATAAGCACAGTGGTGGCTGTAGGCCACGGCAAGTCATCCGTGCTTCCCCTTATCGTTTTAATCACCTCGTTAGGCCCAGCTAGTCTCCACACTTACTGGCCACTGTCCCTCGTCTGGAACCATGCCCTCCTGACCCGATGCTGGTGGTGCCACCAGGCACACAGATGCATGATGGGAGGAGGAAAGAGAGAGGACAACTTCAGATCAAGTTTAAGCTTTGGAGATGCAGGTTTATGTCAATATGACAAATGTTCATATAGGGAGCATCGCCAGCCCATAAATCGATGTTATTACACCAATTGAAATGTTTGAAATTTCATAAATTTTTTGGGGAGCGCTAAAATCTTCGTCTTTGCACATATTGCAACAACAGGCAGAAGAAGTTGGATTGAAGCTGTAACAATGAATATATGAAAAATATAAATCTAATAAATCTGCATTATGTTAGACTGCTTCTCACACTCTTCTCACTCCTGTGAAACAAAAATCCTCATTGAGACTGAACTGAATCTTTCTTAAGGACTAAAGAATCAAATTAATTCAGTTAAAAAAACCTGGATCTTTGATGTATTTGACTGAAACCTCATAGAGAACTTTCCACTTGAAGTTTTTGAATCCAAAAGGAGAATTTCATCTGTCGTTACGGATGTTTTGAGCAATACTGTAGTCCTTTATCCATAAGTGTGGTGATATAGAGTCAACTTAAACCATAACATAAAAAAAGATTTAAACAGCAAGGAATCAAATAAGAAAAGAAAAATGAACTTAAATATGATGGGACGGAGCTGAAGCTGCTGTTGTGTACATCATATTTACAAAAATGTGTAAATCTGTTTCCAAAGGGTCAAAGGAAGCAAACCAGTCGACTCTTTAGGTCTGTTTGTTTTTTGAATTTGATATACCTCTCACTTCAATGATTTAAAAATCTAAACACTTTGCAAAATACATGACTTGTGACCTCAAGGCCTTGTTTTACATCTCCCTTCACCTCAACTTTGAAAACACCTGTTAGCTGTATTTTCAAATCGTCGCTTTTCACAAAAAGAAACAAATATATTTGTCTCTTATTTATTTTTCCATCCCTCCTCATGCACACACACACACACACATCTCTGCTTTTGCTTTACCCACTATGCTCCCATGGGAGAGGGAGCGCTTGAGGGCTGAGGGGTGTGAGGAGAGAGAGGGAGGTGTGTGTTTGTGAGAGCTAGAGAGAGAGAGAGAGGGAGAGAGAGAGGGAGGGAGGGAGGGGGCGGCGTTAGACAATACCATTCCTCAAACATATTCCGATCCCTCCGTCCCTGAAGTGAGCCTTTATTAGTCGGGATCGTTTGGATCTTATCTTATCTATGTGACACTCGCTGGAAGAAAAGGCTGGAGGGGCCACACAGAGAAGGGGATTATCCGAGAGCTGCCCCCCGATCCGCCGCGTCCTGACACGGGAGAGCCCCGCGCACACCTCGCCCCCTTTATCTTCCATCTTTCCAGGGGCGCACGGACGAGGAGCCCTGGCTGCACTCGCACCACTATCTGCCCATCTTTTGTCTCCGCGTCGCTGGGCTCACACGGGAGGCTGCCTGGTCCCCGCAGCATCAGCACCAGCAGCATCAGCCTCCTTCTCCTGTCTCCGCTCTCTAATCGGACGATCTCCATCTCCAGCCTTTGATTTGCAGAACACTTCCCTGCTTGACGTTTGACCCCTCGAGTCAATCCCATGTTCCGAGCTCCCGCGGCTGAAACAAGTCAAAGAACTACTTTCTTGCTTTTCTTGTTTTCCTTTCTTTCCTCGAATCGTCTGATGAGTGTTTGTCCGGTGGAATATGAGTTAATTTGGAGTCGAGGCTCCGCTCAAGAGCGTCTTTAAGTTCGTTTCAAGACAAATCTACACCTCAACTCTTTGTCAAGGTGAGTGACCAAAAATACCTTTAAATAAATAAATTATATCCACGTATTCACTAGTCCGTTTAGTATAGTTTTTGTTTATTGTTTTACTTGTTGCCTTTGATTTGAAATGTCATCGTGTAATTTGCCTCTGATATTTAGTATTTCTTCGTAACGGCTGGTTTAAAAATATGCTTAATATATAGTTATTATACTTATTAATATTATTTAGCTTCCATTTCTGTATTTGTTCATCCCTTCGTCCAGCAGACGACCACATTATTTGTGCCCTGCTCTGCCTCCATGCTGTCAAGTCACTGTGGCCTCAGCCAAGCAGATGTGTTCATCACACTGTGACAGATGGCCAATTCTGATTATGTTAATTCAACAAAAAAGAATAGAAGAAGAAGGAGAACAGGGGGGTTATCCTTCCAAAATAGTCACAACTAAAAAAAACTGAATTTGCGAAAAAATTACACATTTCAAATTCAAAAGGATCATTTGACATTAAACTTAAATGTGACACTTGAAGAATTGTTTTCTCGGTCCGTGTTTTAAGGCCTCCGGCTTTACTAAATTAACAATTCCTCGAATTTGAGGCCATTCATTATTTATGGAGTTGAAAGTTATTATGCAATGATTGGATTTATGGGGGGTCCTGGCACCGAACACGCAGCCGCTCAGGGACTTCTCCACCTGGGGCCTCGCGGTGCACGACACTTCTCTGGATGTGAGGATTTTTCATGATTTTTCTAAATCTAATAAAATCAATTCGCGCTTTTTGCTTCACGCAGGTTCTTCACGAGAAGAGAAAACCAACACCGGAGAATCAAAATGATGCTGAGCCCGGACCAGGCGGAGTCGGACCTCTCCTGGACTCAGTCCGACCCGGAGACCATGCTCAACGGCCTCAGGTCGACCGGCTGCACCTCGGACGACCCGACGGAGGGAGAGGAACGAGCCAAGTGCAAGTCCGACCAGCCGCTGAGCCGGGAGGAGAAGCGGCGGCGGCGGAGGGCCACGGCCAAGTACCGCTCGGCCCACGCCACCCGGGAGAGGATCCGGGTGGAGGCGTTCAACGTGGCCTTCGCGGAGCTGAGGAAGCTGCTGCCCACCTTGCCCCCCGACAAGAAACTCTCCAAGATCGAGATCCTCAGACTGGCTATCTGTTACATCTCCTATCTCAACCACGTGTTGGACGTGTGAGAGCCACCCGGACTCCCCCCCCCTGCACCCCGGGGTGACAGCAGGGTCGGTTGGGTTGGTGCTGGACTCCAGAGGCTCATGCTGGAATCAGCTGGGTATGGCATTGTTGACAGTAGAGTCCTGAATGAGAAAAGCACACGTGCGGTGTTTTTATGAAAATTCACCGCATGCACAGTTTTTTGGGGAATGTGCAGAAAATGCATTTCAGAGAAAAATCCATATTGGCTCAACATCTGTGAGAGTTTTAGGACAACACCTTGAAATACCAGAAATAAAAAACGGTCCTAAAACACCCTGGATGCTGGGACTCTGCCATACCTCAGCTGTACATGTGTGAGTCCAGTGTTGTTTCTGTTGTGTGTTTTTATTGATGGCAGTGTTGGTGCAAAGTTGCTCCAAGTAAAAAAAAAAGAAAGCCTCAACTTTCAGTCCCCGACCGCTCACTGAACAAAATAAAAGCAACAAGCGCACAGGCGTTTGTTTTAGATGCAATAAAGAGGAGAGGGATGGAGGAAGAGGAGGGGGAGGATGAGGAAGGGTCGTCAGGAATATCAAGGATCTGGTTTTCAGAGAAACTTTCTTTTTCACATTGAGTCGCCCCCCCCCCCCCCTTTTTAAAATAATGTCAATCCTACATTTAAAGTCACAAATCTATATAAATAAAGGAGCGAGTCCTCTCCTCGCTCTTTCAATTTTTAATTTCCAATGCTTAGAAAAACACTTGGGGGGAATTTCCCAGACGGAAATGAAAGGATGTAAACGACATAGCTGCTTTAGATCTAGTTTAGTTATTTTCCATCAAGGAATAAAAAAAAAAAAAGATTCACTGCGTAAGTGCCACTTATGACATATAAAATTGTGACCTTAATCATTTTTTAAAAAGTGTATGGGATTATTTATTTAATTGTGTTCAATATTTAAGGCTAATTTATTTATGTTGTTATCATAGGCTGGCGTCTCTTTTTGTACAAATGTATATTGTTTGTTGCTTCTATATTTTAGGCTGTGAAATTTGGAAAGTGATGGTGTTCTACTCTTGAAAAAAAAGGCACTTTCTGTTGATCCATAGCAAAACCTATTGTTTTCCATGTATGTCATTGTTTTTAATTTATGGATTTATGTTGGATTTCAAATCTATTATTTATCAATAGCAAAACGATAAGCACTTGAAGATGGGGTCCAGCCCCATAAATGTTTATTTCCTGATCTGTTGTGTTAAGAGGTTGCTCTGGGAAGAAGAATTAGGCTGCTAAAAGAAATAATAATAATTTACACTCAATATAAAATTCCTCTTGACGGAATAAAGTCAAATCCTTTAGATTCAGAGTTAAACCTCTTTTTTTGCTGTGACCAAATAATAAGAATAAGAATAATGATAATAATAAGAATTTCGAAAATACTCGTTAATTTATTATCTTCAATGTTCCTGATGTGATTATTATTTCCTGGTTGATTTATTTATCTGTCTCTGCTTTGTGTTATAAATTCAACAAGTAATTTTATAGTGAAGAAAAACCACATATCCTCTATCCAAAGATTTTCTGTCTCTTCAGGGTTGTGTAGCTACTTGTTGCTTTATGCAGATCTTTTGTAGTAGAGGTGTCGTGTGACAGCTGGTTTCTAATGGACAGACTTTCATATTTTCTGGTGTTATTTTTCATTAAAACTGAAAAACTTGGATAAAAACAACATTCTCTTGTTATCAGATGTTTACTCTAAAGGGAATAAAGTTGTTTTTGACTTTGTAATGTAGAAAAAAACTGTGATAATAGCGACTCGCGGAGATGAGTGATGGATGACGCTCATGTAGGCGCGAGCACGCACGCAAACGCACGGGGGGGTCATGTAAGTGCGCATGCAAATCAGCAGGTCGGCACGTGCACGTCTGCACAGCGCTGTTTGGATGGGCTGTTGTGATTGAATGCGCGTATACACACGTGCACGTGCACACACGCACGCATGTACACAAGCATGCAGCCTAGTGCACACGCACACAATTAAGGGTGAGACACGTGCGAGCCCAGTTTAGCATACAGATGAAAACTCACTTTACTTTACACACATAAACATGCACACACACACACACACACATGCACACGTCTCTCTCTTGCTGTCTCTCTCTCTTTATCTATCTATCTCATCCACACACACTCATGCACACATCTCTCTCTCTTCCTCTCCCTGTCTCTCTCTCTCACACATACACACACACACACAAACACATACACACACGCTCTCTCACACACTCTCACACATCCACTTACATTTAGCTGTAAACACACATGGGTCTAAACAGTGTGAGGGGAAATAAGTGCAAACCCATGCAGATAAAGAAAACTCACCCTGTACACACACATCTCTCTCTCTCGTACACACACACACACATCTCTCTCTCTCTCACACACACACACACACACACACACTCACACACAGTGGTCAGCAGCTAAAGGCAGTGGTAGCCTACGTGTGTGCTGCTGGCTGAAAGGCTCTCTCGTCCCCAGAGAGGGGGCAGGTGTTACTCCAGACGAGCCAAGACAACCAAATTACTGGCCGTCTGGCACCTCCCGTGGGAAACCCTGGGAGAGAGGAGGGATGGGAGAGATGGAAATTTATGAGCAGCCGAGTGTCGAGATGTAATATCGCCAAATGGTATGAGCGAAAAAGATCCAAATATTTATATTCATTTGTGATAAATACGCCTATTCCCATCGATTGTGCTATAAAAAGCTTGTAGCCCAGTCAGAGAACAGGGGATGTGGAGGATGTGTGAACGCTTTTATCTGAGCTACATTAGATTATCATGAGTGAACCTGGTTCTCTGCTCAAGCATGGGTGGCCCCGGCGGGAATCCAACCCCTTAGCCTTGAAATTCAAGAGTTAAGCTGCTCCAATTGAGCAACAGCACACATTATGTCCAACACACAGGATTATACACAACAAATATATCTGTATACCCTCATATATCTGTGTCCCTTTACTGTCAGGTAGCAGCTGCAGGGAGGTTTTACTGTGGAGACTGAAGGTGGCAGGAAATGTTCTTTCCTTTTCAGCTCAGGGCCTCCTGTGTCGTTTCCTTTCTTTTCTATTAGTCGTCTTCCAGTCTCCTGCCTGACTTTCTGGTTTCACCTTCAACTATCTACGTTCTTACAATCAGTTTCCACATCCTGCTCACCATTCTTTTATGTTCATATACACTTATCTTACCCTTTCATTTCAGCATACTGTTTGTCATTTTCCAGAGTTGCAGCAGGAGATAGTCAATGTGTCTCACCTGTGTCTCACTGTCTCCCCTCTTCTTTTCGTGTTCAGTCCTTTAGTCTGTGAGTTTCTCAACAGCTTTTTAGTTCCAGCACTTTGTTCAGTTCCTGTGTGTTAGAACCCTGATCTGCCTGAAGGGGTTCGATACCTCTACATCTTTCGGACTGTTGTTTACTGAGATTTACATTAAAGGCCTTGATCCTGTCCCTTTACCCAGGGGCCTGGCAGGATTCTTTCTTAGATACAGCACATCTGGAGAATTTCAGGAAAATGTGCACAGTAAAGTGAATATCTGAATATTCTCTTGATGGGTGTTTGTGGTTGTTTTGTGAGGGGAAAATGTCTGTTCTTAAAAACACCTGCAGTCATGTAGACGAGCTGCTATGGTTCTGGTTCTTTCCCTCTTTCTTCTCACTGTTGTTTGTGTAGATTTAAGTCGACTCATTAAGCCGCAGGACACGTGTTTCACTAAAGTGGGAAATTTCCACCTTCCCATGTCTCTGTTGAATTTGTGCGTCTCCGAAGGCAGCGGATTCACTGTGTTGTCAACACTTTGCATCATTTAAGAATCACGTTCACAAGCTCATTTGTCGTATAATGCTCAAACCGGACAGGTCCAATTCTCCCGGCCGCTCCATCAATGCGTTTACAAGTAGAACACGAAAGAAAAGAAGAGAACGCCAATATGTCGCATCAACAGATTGCCGTCTCCAGAACACAAAACAAGCTCTGGGATCCTGGCAGGGCGCGGAGACAGACTTCTGCTCAAGCTTATTGAATGGAGGGGTCCATCTGTACACGGCTGTGAAGCACTACAAGGCCATTTGTGCTCCTCATCCCAAAAGCTTCTGCAGCATCAGTCCTCTTCAGTTTATTCTTTACAAACCCCCAGAAGGGGCAGGGGAGAGGAAAGTGACAGGCGCAGCCCAAACTGCTGAGGGCACTGAACAGCCTGGCTGACAGTGTGGCCGGTGTGTGTTTTCTCTGTGTGTGTGTGTGTGTGTGTGGGAAAGTACCACGTTTCACCACAACCCCCCCCCCCCCCCCCCCCCTTATGGGCTTATGTAACGGTGGAGGCCGAGGAGTGACCATATGTCAGGAGGTGCACGCAGACGGCAGGGGATTATGCAGAAGCCATTATCAGCGTTTGGACATCCTCCTCATCATCATTCAGGTATACTCACAGCCAGGAGGAGCACACACACACACACACACACACTAGTCTACACACCCATTTAATTCTGAGAGCTCCCTCGCATGTGTAAATTGGACGGGGAGATGGAGTATGACAACAAACAGCCATATGTTCACAGTACGAGGAACAACATTTGAGGCTTTTTGTGCTGCCTCATATTTTGGCCCTCTCTTTTATTCTCCACGTCGCCGGGTATCATGCAAGTCTTCATGTTCAAGGCGAGAACTCCTGCAACCCCCTGTCCTCCTCCCTTCCCTCTCTCATGGAGGTGTGTGTGTGTGGAAGCACAAAGACCGGTCCATGTGTTGAAATGCAGCCCCCGGGATGGGCCGTATTATCCCTGCCTACTTCACCAGCAGGGTCCCGGGGCTCGAGCTGGCTCGTGGCCCTTTGTCTCCAAACAGATGGAAATGGGCAGAGGAGCGGACAAGTGGAGAATCAGAGAGGAGGAGGAGGAGGTGGGGGAGGAATAGAATGGACCGAGAATGGAGAAAGGGGAGGGGAAGGGGAGAAAGAGTCAGTCTGTTCTCATTAAGTGCTGCATTGAAGGCAACGTCCCCCCACAATGCGTCAGCAGCCGTGGCCGGTCCCCCCTCTCATTCAGACTCACGCTCGGACCATCTGTAGCGCGGCCCTGTCAGAAGGTGTGTGTGCATGCATTAGGGCCGCGGCACTCGGCCCAATCTGCTGAGTTAAAACGCTGACATTCATTGGGCTTCAATTTGGTTAAGATCTCTGCACAATCCAATTGCGGGGCCCTTTGTTGGTGACGCCTCAGTGGTTGTGAGTCACTGTGAGTCATGAGGTGAGTTTATTCAACATCCTGCTGTCACACACACACACACACACACACACACACACACACATCATTTATAATTACTGAATCCCCCCCAAATATTACATCATTCTCCATTTTATCATGATTAAAAAACAGAATAGTTGCTATTGGGCCTCGATTGATGGATATTTCCAGAAATGATTATTTTCCTTATGGACTGATGAATCATTTGCTTTATACAATAACAGGAAAGATAGAGATACTCAGTTTATTATCATAAAAGACAAAAAGCATCATATCAAAAGGAAACCAGTGAATTTGTTTGCTTAAAAATAGAGAAACTTCTCATCATTTATCTTTTTGTTTTGCTTATTAACTTTAGTTTTGCTTCTGACTCTGTCTTATCTCCACTTTCTATTTAAAATGCACCAATGTGATGTTTTCCTTGTCTCCTCACGTTATTTGCAGAGATGCTCAAACTGCCAGGAGGTCCCAGGGCAACAGTGAACTGTGGGCCGCCGACTAAACGAAGTCAAACAGGCAAATCAGGCTGTTTTTGGTTAGTAACCAAACTTTTTTCTGGTTACACACAATATACTGGAATATTAAAGTTACTTATCTATGCATTTATTTATGATCTTTTGCTGCTCCAAGTATCAAAGGGGAGCAACTGAACATTAAGCAGAGAGGAAACTCCTAAATCCAGATTCAAATGTCTGATTTAGGTTTGAATTCCTGAAAATGCTGAAATCCAGCTTCGTTTTTTAAGTAATCAGATAAAATCCAGGATTGCAATAAGATGAAAATCCATTAGAAGTTGTGTTTTGCACTTCAGGGCCCCCAGTTGTTTTGCATCTTCACATTAACACCATGTTTGTCGAGCTTTCATTCTTTCCTTGTGCACAACCCACCGTCAACCACAAACGTCAAAAGAAAAGAAGTCATTTTGGGCCATTGAGGCTGATTCGTCACAGCTGCTTGGAACAGGCCAGAGAATCTCATCTGGACGACTGGCAACTCTGGAAACTCATTCATCTCTCTCTCTCTTCCTCTGCGTGTGGTCTCATAAACGACACCTCGTCCCCCCTTCGTCTTCATTTTTACATGCTTTCATTTTTCTACTCTATTTACCAAAAAGCCCCCTAAACTCATAAACTCTGTGTCTTTGGGGAGGAATCCATCCATCTTCCGGACACCAAATTGAATTGATCTCGCGCCCCCCCTCCTCCACCCTCCTCCACCACCTACCTTGCCTTCCTCAATAGGAGCCATCTGCACTTCCCGCTTTGAATAAACTTGAGAAACTGTCAGCACGTGCTGCGGCTGCACGGCCGTCACACGATGCACGTGCCTGCCGGGCTCCCGTTCAGCTGTGTAATGTGATTTCACTGCAGCTGATTGATTCCCACACCAGGGCAGAGGGACCTTTTGTTAACTTGTAAATGCTGTTTTGATTTTTAAAATGTGTTTTAATTCGTCACTTACATATATCAACTTTGTGTTTTTAACCTGGAGCTGAATTAATTGCAGAACAAACTGTGGATGGTGACAAACACAGATAACTGTAAAAGTTCATTTAAAGCTTTATTTTTTATTTTAGATAAATTTATATGTAACCTACATTAATAATAATGCTGATGTCTGACAGATGGAATAGTTTGGGGTATGCAATTTAAAACTTTCAGGCCAAGTAATGACGAAAAGTGGCCGCATGGGGGCGCACTAGTATATAACTACAAAGAGTGAGGGCAGCAAATGAACAAGACTGAAAAATGAACAAGACTGAAAAATATTTTTATTTATATTCGCCTGGGAAATTAAATTAGGAAAAATGAGTTAATAAATCAGGAGTTTTGTGAATTTGAATTATCTTAAAATGAAATAAGTTAAATTAAAAAAGGTAAATATCTGAGGAACCCTTTAAATCATCTATTAAAAAGAAATCAGACCAAATTGTTGTTTCATCAATCAATTTTATTATATCTATAGCAGAACACGAGAAACTGGACCAGATTTACTATTAAATTAACAAAAACAACAAGACATTTTCTAATAATTATTTTGGTTTAATGGCTGTTTTGAACAGTGCAATATAGATTATTATTAGTAGTAGTAGTATTAATGTCTATATATATTGTCCATGTGTGTATTGTTAATATGGGGGGGGGGGGTAGTTTATATAGAGATACTGATAGAGAATAAAACATATCCTCCCTCCCCCATCCTTGGCACGGCCCTGGTGTTTATTTGTCTCTCCACGGGGAGGCCCAGGGGTCATGTCCCAGTCGTGACCTCCATTGTGTTCTGGAGGGGATGAGCTATATCTAAGAGTGAGTGTATCTGCACCGGGCCGAGGAGGCAGAGCAGGAGCAAGTATTGATTACACAGCAGTGTAATTGCTGGAGGCATCTGTTGCCTTGTGGTTTGAACTTTCACGTGTTTGTGTTGTGAACTCGTTTGTCCCGTCACACAATACAAGGAGAACGCCAGCAACAACAGAGAAATGTGAGATCAATCGCTGGGGATATATACCTTTGAATTGATTTAGTGTAACCTTTATTTAAATGAATACTTATTGAAGTAAAAGGTGCTACAGCCTGCAAAAAGAGGACGTGTTTCATTGATGATAAGCTGATCGTTTATTTACTGTGCAATTATAATAATACCTCGCACAATCTGATGCTGTCAGCCAATCAGAGTCCAACGTCTGGAATGTCTTTGCAGAAGATCTCCTCTAAATCTCTGGTATTAACGTCTGTCCTGAGTGGTCTGGTCAGACATGTACGCCCCAGTGTGTCCTGCGTTCTGATCCAAACCCATTCGGAGGTGGTGTAATACAAACGCCGACCATCTTGCTCACTTGGAGTCTGCGGTCCCATTGTTACAGCCTCTCGACCAATCAGGAGTCGGTCTCAGCCGTCAATAATGATGTTTAGAACTAAGTAGAACCAAACTTATCAGAAAATAAAGCTCCGAGTGATAAGAACCACCTAACAGGATTAACAAGCTTTGAGAGCCTCATGATTTGTCTCTGGGGAAATCCCAGCCTCAGGTCTCGCTTCACTCCTTTAATCACTGTGTGTATTCCCAACCCGTCGCCATGAGCACGCCCACACTTATCACAAGCTACAGTTTATATCATTATGACAAAATATCTGATTTATTAAAGAAGGGATGATGTCTGTTTCTGTACAAGAAGCTTCTTTCACTCACTGTGTCGAGTAGAGATTGTTATCAATCCGCTGTTGTTGTGTGAGGAGTGGTTGTCTCTCTATCTGTCTATCTATCTATCTCTCTCTCTCTCTCCCTCTCTCTATATATATCTGTCTATCTATCTATCTATTTATCTATCTATCTCTTTCTGTCAATCTATCCATTTCTCTCTCTCTCTCTCTGTCTCTTTCTAGCTCATCTCTATCTTTCTATCTATAGCTCTCTCTCTCTCTCTCGCTCTCTCTCTCTCTCTCTCTCTCTCTCTCTCTCTCTCTCTGTCTGTCTATCTATCTATCTATCTATCTATCTATCTATCTCTATCTATATATATATCACTCTATCCATCTATGTTTCTATCTCGCTCTCTCTGTCTCTCCATCTAGCTCTCTATCTATAGCTCTCTGTCTGTCTGTCTCTCTCTGTCTGTCTGTGTAGGTGTATATTCTACTATAATACTCTGTAATACAGTCAATATTGTATACATGATTTATTTGTGTAATATTTTGTGTCTGTTTTTGAAACAATAAAGTTGATTTCATGTGACCAGGGTTCTCCTCCTGTGCTGAACACGGCCCCCTGGCGGCAGGTGTGAGTAGTGCAGAGCAGAGGCTCAGCCCCCTGGAGCTTCCTGAGGACCGGACCGATCCTCTGCTTCTCCCCGCTGCTTCCACCTCCACGCACCGCCAGCTGCGGGACTCACTCCGCTGCAGCCGCTGGATACACATCAGCCACGGGAATCGAACCTGCACCGCCAGGGACAGGTGAGTGTCGTTGTGTTCCTCAGAGTGTTGTGTCCTACACAATGTGTTGTACCTGGTTACACACACCATGATAAACAGCGCTGGTTCCATAAAGACACACGGAACACGCCCTGGATCTGCTGCGGGAACAACTTCCTCCGAACTGCGGTCACATCCACGCACTCTCCCGCACCGACTCCTACCCTGGAGCCGCCTCCGTGTTCATTCATGGCCACACTTCACGTCCGCTTCACGGTCACTTCCGTGTGTTTCCGAGCATGGAACTCCCAGAACCAGCGGAGGGCAGTCCGCGGTGCTCCTCCCGCCGGACCGGAGCCGCAGTACCCGGCTGCCGAGCGCCGCAGCCCCGCAGTGAGCCGCAACCTGCTGGAGGAGGCACCGGATCCGTTCAGAACACAATCCACTAAAAACCAAGCGGGTTTTGAACCAGTTCTTCTAACGTGTTGTCCAAGTGAAGCCGAGGGAGCGGGTGAGGAGGGGGGGGGGGGGGGGGGAGGCCACGGTGACAACCAGGGAGTTTCCTGGCTCCAGCCCCGCCAGCTTGCCGGGTCACAGGTGGGGGCAGGCCGGGTAAACCTGCTCCGGAGCCGCCCGGAGAAACTTCACACAAACCGGTTCCAACATCATAAAACCGCCACCTGTTTGCTCCAGTGTCACCGCAGCAGTTTATTACCTGTGTGACTCACTCACATGGAGAATAAGTCAGTCTCCTCCATTTAAAATAGGTCTGACAGATGCTACTGCTGCTGATATATATGATTTAATAACCTGAATCTATCTATCTATCTATCTATCTATCTATCTATCTATCTATCTATCTATCTATCTATCTATCTATCTATCTATCTATCTATGCATCCATTCTTGCATCAATCCATATATATATACCAATTAAATAATTTTAATTTATGCAATCTATACAATATATAATATTGTGTAGTATGCCATTTACTTTAATGTATGATGAAGTATTTCAAACTGACCAGGACCTTGAAGGGCCGATTGTAGCCCCGCCTCCCAGCACAGTGTCCTAAAGGCATTTTAAAATGTCCACTTTCAGATATTTAACAGATTAGTTGTTCACAACTCTATCTGTTGATAATATCAATCTTAACATGATGAATAGGTTTGATGCCTGAAATTTACAATCAGATTATTCTTAACTGAGGACTCCATTGAGAACGTGTGTGACCTGCACTGTGACTACACATACATCGAACTATAAATACACACAGCTTATCTCAGATCTGTGTAGCTGTGTGAGGAAGCACTGCACTGCAGCACAGGCTGACATTAAACTGTGTCTGGAGCAATGTCTTGCCTCCATAAATTATGCAAGGGCGTGGTTATCGTACAGACTTTTATATTCTGGAGGAACACAGCATCTGAATGTTGTGTGGTTCGATTCCCGTCCCAGGAGAGTGGCTCTGGTTTGCCTGACAGCTGCAGATAATATTGACAGCGACGATGAGGGCGGCTGTCAGGAGCTCTCAGATGTGAGGTGTGTGTGCTTGAGTTTGGGGAGCGTGTGCTTCTTACTAACATAGTGGGGGGGGGTGGGTTGCTTTCTTGCAGAGAATGTCAAAAAACATTTGTTTTGACTCGTTCCAGGGGAAAAAAAGAATGTGGACATCGAAGTGATGTTTATTTTTGATTTGCACGTGGGAGTGATTCCAGACACGTCACTTGTGGCCTCGGGGGGGGTGAACTGACGCGTGTGAGTCGACTTCAGCAGCAGACTGCCTAAGGTGTTCCCTATGGGGATCACCTTCAGGTGGAGTTTGTCCTGGTTTTGTCTCAGGGTCGGACTTTGAGACCCCTGGTTGGGATCAACAGCTGGTTTCTGTCCTCACCACCAGTGACCCACGTCCTCTGGTGGCACGTCAGGTTAAGGTCAGATGTGAACAAGGTGCACGAGGCTGTGACATCAGACCAGCCCCCCCAGTGCAGGTAGATGCTTGTGCAGTGATAGAAGGCGTGTTGGTCAGTAATAAGCAGCTTCCTCAGGGTGCTGTTGTTGCTCTGTGTGTTTTCACAGACACATGGGATGGAATTCCTCAGACAGAGAGGCCCTCATTTACTCTGTCATTGACAGCAACACTGCGAGCATGTGACCGTCCCAAACTTCCACAGCGACTGGTCATGTTCCCCCCCGTCCCGACTGGTCATGTTCCCCCCCGTCCCGACTTGTCCTGTGACCGTCTGCTGCCTCCTCCCTCGTCGGACTGAAATCATTATTTAGCCTGAGCCGGTTGGTGTGAGGAGGTGTGTTATCACAGTGATAATAGAGGCAGGGCCACGAGGGCATCATGGTTACGGAGGGAAGAGGCAGAAGGGGGGGGGGGGGGGCGGGTGACAGACAGCTCGAGCATGCTGACGAATTAACCCGGGAGGCTAATTTCATTTTTACGATCAATCAAAAACAGACGTGATCTGCAGATTGTGCTAAATGTCAAGTCAGAGCTTTTCCACCCAGGAAACATACGTCGTATATCCTCCATTACCTCTAAATGCTGATGAGCTTTTAATTGCATCTTTGCTCTAACGGTCATTACTCCAAGACCATTTGTTGTCAGCTAACTCAGGCCTGGTGATTCCAATCAGGGCGCAGGAGAGAAGCGGTGGTTTTTCTAAACATTTGTCTCTTAGTCACAGATTGGATTATTCTCTGAAAGGTGAGGAGTGGTCGTTTCCATGCGCTGGAAATCAAAGAGCTGGAATAAAAGGCTGAGGGACTTCAGGGTTAATCACTGCTGAGTGTCAGTGAGCTGCAGGGGGCTTCACTTCTCTTCTGCTGAAAAGGAAGAACAGATGAGCGACTTGCCTGAGAGGAGGTTTGGAATGAAAACATCACGGGTCATTTTCACTGGGTCGTTAGCTGCTTAATTTGCTGTTTCCAACACAAAGTGGAAGCACTGGTTGTGCTCCTGCTCGACTCCTACTCAAGTGTTTCTTCAGAAGAGCAGAAGCAGGGCAGCGACTCAGAGAAGCTCGGTTAACTCTCACTGTTCCTCTCTATGATAATTTCTTCTTGTTCTTCTTTATGTTGGTAGTCTAGATGCTGATGCTGCACCTTTTCCAGTTCAACGTCATGACGTGCATTGAACTTCTGGGAGTTTGCTCATAAACATCCATGAATCTTTGTGTATTCACTGATCTTTACATCTTTGGAGCAACGTGCAACTGCATTTTTTGATATATTGATATAATTATAATCAGTACAGTCCCTCCTTTATCTCCACTGTAATGTCTAACGGTTTTATTCTCTAATTGGATATGAAGGCGACTCTCCCTCCTTGGTTTCCCTCTTTTCTCAAACTCAAAAGCAACCATGCATAATCTTTTGACTCCTGATGTCTCACGTGTTACATTACTCCACAAAACGTCCCCTCCACAGCTTGGGTGTCAATGTGTTGGTATGTTTATATGTCCACTCCGGCTGCTGACTTGAGTCCGGCCACGTGGCGCCGCTCGCTGTGTTTGTTGGACGTGATGTGAAGGTGCATCGGAGCGGTGCTGATCGGCTGACCGCTGGCTGACAGCACATGTCCTGTGGCTGCAGTGTAAAGTTGCTCCAGCTCTCTGCTCAGAGATGGAGCTATGTTCTCGGGGGCTGTTTCCCTTCATGTCCAGGAACCTGAATGTGGATCCTTGCTCAGTTGTTCTTCACACCTGTTCAGTTTTGTCAGGACATTTGCGTCTTTACAGTTTTATTTACGACAGTGTTGGCACTCAGAAAATTCTCAAAATGTATGAAATGAGCCTTCATGCTTGCTGCCACTGTTTACCAGGACAAGCAGACAAGCCGTCAGCTCAGCAGGGGTCTGGGATTACTGTGAAGAACCTGCTGTGGCCCCCTCGCACCCAGTCACAGGGATTTCTATTTCAGCTTTGGATTCTCCCTGGAAACCTGAAGTGGTTCCGCTTTCCAATTTCCCCCGGCATGGCAAAGACAGAAACCACTTGTGAGAACCCTGTGTATCCAGTTTCATGTGAATATAGGGCTCAGGGCCAGGCCTCTGGACGGGCTGGCTCAGTGTGAAGCATCTGAAGTAGTTAGAGATGAAGTGTGAAGATAGCGAGTAGGAAATAATCAATCAGCTTCTAACACGGCTGCACTCTGACTGAACCTGGACCACGCACTCTATTAATCCCTCATTTAGCCACATGCCCTTCTTTTAAGAGGATTAACCAGGTGATGGAAATGCCTCTGTGATGGTGTCCAGCTTGTTTAGCAGCCACTATCCCACACTTTTAAAGTGTGATGCTTTGGCAAATATTCACTTTCTTGAAAGAAGACAAGATTTAAGAGGTTTCAGTGATAAGGTCCCACTCTGGTGTTGATTTGCCATAAATAAAACTGTGATATACACGTCATGTCCTGCCTCTTGCTGCTCTACAGGCTCCACCCCTCGCCTGTATGTTCCAGACATTTTCCTGTTGTTGTGAACGAGTCTGACTGGGACAATCTCCTGCCGTGATCTTCATGGGTCACAGACAACTCTGGAAAATTCACTTTTCCACGATTCCTCAGCATCAGCCACGCTGCTACTGGTGAGACTGCAGAGAACCAGTGGAGGAAGGATTTGTAACGGTGTGATGTTGATTCAGGTGCTTGAAATGATTTACAGAATGTATAAAGAATATATAAATATGCACCTGTGCAACCTTCAAAGCATGTCCAGGTATCTGTGACAGTCATGCCCTCATGCATGTACACACACACACTCCCAGATCTGCTGACACCACACTCCTCAGAAGTGGGTCATTCTGGATGTTATGTGCCACAGTGTAGTTTGGACCGAGTGATGTGTGTTTTCCTTCAAGATGTAGATAAGAAGTGTAGTTGCTCTGAGTGACTCCCCCCTGGGGTTGTGAATGCAGAAGAGCAGGGGCGTCTTGAAAGGGAGACGATTTGATCAGTTGCTACTGGAGCCATAAATCAGCCGTAAATCTTTGTGTGTGTGCCGGGAGCCTGGCCTGAGAGATTCAGTGCAGGTTTCACTCAGGACCAAAACTGCAGCTTCTCACCACGTCAGACTTTTGCTGTTGTGAAGTGTTAAGAAAGCTTTAAAGAGTAGAAGAAGACAAAGAGTGGAAGAAGACAAAGAAGTAGAAGCAGTTTGCAGGATGGCTTCAGTTCTTCACCTTAAAAACAAACTGAGACATGAAGCTTGGTTCAGACTTTCAGGTGTAAGCTACAGTCTCCTGTTTAATATCAGGTTCATGGCTGTGGAAGTGACGGATCGACTCAAAGTGCTCGTGCACAGGTGACTGAGCACGGATTTGATTTAGGTATTTTGAGTTGGTGTATTTCACGTTTACCATTTTTCATCTCACCTGGAGGAGCCTGAAAGGGGGGTGTGTGTGTGTGTGTGTGTGTGTGTGCCTTACACAAGTGTATTTACAGCAAGCCTGAAGCTACTTGTGACTCACATCTTTCATTCCCTTCCACCCACGGGGGGGGTTGTACTCAGACATGTGCTTTTAATCTGACAGAGCCAAATCTATCTCATTCAGATAGATTTGGCTCTGTCAGCGTGGTAGTAGCTGTTAAGCGTTTCATGGTATAGTGACACAATTAAGTGTTGAGGTAAAACGAGGACATCAGCTCTGTGCATGTCTTGTTATTGTAGTTAACATCACAGCCGCCTGAGACACCTTCCTGCTCGTCAGTGTCAGGCTCAAATCGTCTGCTGTGAGTCAGAGACTTAAAGCTGCCTCTGAACAACACGCGTCAGCCACGTGGGAATAAGAGCAAATTGCTGTTTGGCGGCAGCGATGTTTCATTTACCTGGAACACTCATCTGGAACGAAGCCCCCTGAGAGCTGCCTGTACGGAGGAGGAGCTGAGGATGCAGCCGCAGATGAATCCAGGCACATAAGGCAACTTGTGTTTGGCAGGTGCCAACAATACTTTAGTAAAAATAGATGTGATGCAGAAAATAAGTGATTGAGTCTGTAAAGCTCTTGTCTGTGCCAGACACAGACAGACGTGGGCAGTTTTCCCAGACATCCCACGTTTTGAATTTAAATTCTCTGTCTTCTCTTCTCTGCCCTCCAGGTTGATGTCTCCTCACAGAGCGCCCCCAGGGTCGCTTTCAAGCCTGACTGCTGATCGCTCGCCACCTCTGTTGGCCTCTTGAGCGAGTCGATTGGTCGCCCCCAGCTCTGCGAGACAGCGCACAGGTTCCGCTGAGCCCTGCCTGGGCAGGACTGCTCCACCATGGACACTGAGTCCACCTACTCGGGCTATTCCTACTACTCTGGACGCTCCCGGGGTTCCCACAGGCATGGGTAAGACTTGATCCTGCTAAATAATTCAGTTTCCTTCCCTCTCCTTTTCTACCTGGAGGGCTGGAGGGTTTCTGTAGCATACTGTTATGTCTTATAAAAGACTGCTGATCTGTAACTGAACTTGCTGGTCGCCCTACAGGGGACAGGATGTGTGCAAACATCCAGATGTTCTGAGACCATTCCTTAGTTTTTACGTATTTGCTGCAGATGTTTTTACTTTATGTGAGTTTATCATGATTCTAATTTGTGTGCCTGGGTTTTCTGCTTCCTCAACCTTCTCTGTCCACCTCCGTGATCCCCTCCCGTCTGGCTGAGCATGTGTGGGGGCCACAGCCCATGTAGGCACATTAATCTGTCAGCATTGAAATGGCTGTGGTTGACAGGC
This sequence comes from Platichthys flesus, assembly GCF_949316205.1. Classification (NCBI taxonomy): domain Eukaryota; kingdom Metazoa; phylum Chordata; class Actinopteri; order Pleuronectiformes; family Pleuronectidae; genus Platichthys; species Platichthys flesus. The sequence goes on along the minus strand of NC_084966.1, from coordinate 2,312,052 downwards.
GTCAGGAAGGCAGTGGAAGACAGGTGCTGAAGAGGCCTGACTGACTGATGGCTCAGCGGATACGTTGAGAACCCGAGTGGAGATGAGAGGAGGGCATTCCTGTTCAACATCAGCCCCTTCCTTGTCACGGCGGCCCCCTCCTGCTCGCTCTCCATGCTTCTCCCCTGGCTCGCCGTGGCCGCTCCCACTCTCGCTGCCACCTGTTGCAGTTTGAGGGACTTTGTCCTGAAACATGACGCTCGGCCCTCAGTGCACGCCTGTCATCGTCTCCTCTCTCATGTCATCGGTCACTTTCTATCCTCTCACTCTATATCCTTCTCGCCCTCTTTACGCTCGTTCCTCTCCTCCTACCCTCGTTTCTTTGCTCCCATGTGTCCATCGTGATATGAATGCAGCAGCTGCCCCTTTGCTGCCTGATTCTTGACCACGTCTCTGTATCGGCTTCTCTTCTCCCACGTCTTGAATGGATTGGTCTCCTGTCTCTTAGGATGCGGAGGCTCAGGCGTATCACTGGTTCCCCACTGGCTGGCATTCCCCAGAGCAGGAATGTGTCCTTGTAGCTCAAAGTAATGTGGAGCAAGAGTGGAATCAAAGATGAGGAGGGTGCCAGCTCCTGGTCCTTGATTTTCACTGCTCTCTCAAATGAGTGAAATTTGGAAAGGGAGCGTGCGGTCTTCCACGCCAAATGCTTTTCACTCCCCTGCCCAACCGCTCTCACCATGACGGCTCCTGAGCAACCAGCTGGCGGCTTGTTTCACACACACAAAAACTAAAATTGTGTCCTCGAAACCGCTCTGCCTTCTGGATCCTGTCACGCCGAGGTAGTGCTGCGCGTGAGTCTGTTGTCTAATTACACTGATGCTGGGATTGGGAAACAGATTTAGGCATTTGTACAAATACACACATACAAGAACATTACCCTGTATTGTGTTTGTGCATGTGTGAATTTATCAGATTATAGTTGAAGTATTGAATCGGATTGGTTTGGATTTTCAGTACTGGAAGTGTAGAGTTTTGGGATTTGGATTTTTCCTACTTTCCATTTTGCTCCCATCAGGTTCCAAGTAATCATCAACTAGTTTCCAGGATATGACCCATTCTCCTGTGGCTCTGCAGTAAGAGCAGAGTGTGGCTGCTCTGTCCTTGGCCATTCAAACTGAATTAAGAGCCTTTTTAATCACTGCTTAACAAAATAGTCTTTTCAGTACTTGTATCGTACTTATTCACCTTTTTAATTCTATTCCTTATTTGAATCCACTCAGATGAGCCTGATCGCTGAGTATTGAACCAAATCCTGCATCTGCCACTCTAATTTTTTGCATTTCAATGATTATTAAATAGCAAATCACGTATTAGCAGCCACTCATGTGGAAAATTGGTTCATTTAATGGGTAAAGCTCCAATTATAGAGCAGCACGCAGCATATGCACAGGACTTAGTGTGTAATTTAAGATAATTCAGTCTCTGTTGTATTATAATTTAAAGGTTCCCAGATGAAAGACCTCTTAGAGAATTTAATGTTTAGTTTTTATTGACCGAATAACTAATTCTGTAATAAAACAGAAACGTTTTGGTCTCGCTTCGTGAACTTGTTGTTTGTGGTCGGCAGATATTGTAAAACTCAAATTATCATTGAAGCGATAATTACAAAGACACCCAGTTTATTAAAGATGTGGATTGAAGATTTTCTTTGTTAGATAATATACTTAACTGAGTATCTGTTAGTTTTGGACGACTGGGAACAGAAACATGACACTTGTGAAAATCTGGATTATTATCCGCAGTGAAACCAGTGGAACCAGTGATCAGCCTCAGACTGCAGTCCTGTACATGTAATAACTAGGTCTGGCCTGTGTGAGCTGTGGGACACGGTGGTAGTTTGACAGTGGGACGTGTTATTTGTCTCTGGAATGTGTCACCTCATTGTCGTGTTCCATGTATGAAGCTGATCCTGGGGAGCAGCCGAGCCACTGGGCGGCTCCTCACTTCCAGAGCTGCTGAGTGAGAGGGAGGTCATCTTTGATTTGACCTCGTGACCCCTCCCCTCCGAGCTCTGGTGCGTTGACACTCCGCAGGCCACACACATAGAGCAAATTGGAGCGTGGACACTTTGAGGTGGCGAGCTGGCTGTGTCTCCTCAGCAGCCTCCCTCGGTGTGGAGCTGGAGACTGTGATCTCAGCCGCTCTCATCCTCAGGTGTTCGGTGGAAATGGCGCTCTCGCAGCCTAATTGGCAAGACCCTGCCCCACTTTTGCCAGGCAGCCCCCTTCCCCAACCCACCTCCCCCCCAATCCTCACAGCTCCAAAAAGCCTCACCCGTTTCAGGGATCCACGCTGGAAGTCAAATTCCATTAATCAGAATCATGGTGCGGAGCACAGTTGGAATAGCAACGAGGCGGCTGCATGCTAATGAGGCAGGGGGAGTCTGTGGGAAAGGGGGGAGACGGAGGGGAGGGTGTGTTGGGACTGAGGTTTCTGTGCAGTGCGATCGCCCCGGAAGCTTCCTGGGGGGAGAATGAGAAAGCAGGCCGGGTAAGAGGAGCTGCTCTATTCAAGCCGTTCCCCACAGGTTCTGCTTGTGCATCAACAATCGCTTCTATCATTTGAAAATGCTTTTTGTGCTCTTTGAAAATCCGTCGCACTTCATTCGTTTTTTCAGCTTTTGCTCACACACTTGCCGTCACGCCAGCTCGCTGAGAACCAGGTGTTCCCTCACCTTCTTGTTCTTGACGGCAGCGTGTCAACCACACTCTGCCTCTTTATATTAGAATCACTGCTCTGTGCTCGTCTCCTCCCCGCTCCCCCTCCTGCCCAATTAATAATCCTAATCAGTGACAACCTCTGACTGATGATCTCTCTCCCTGGAATATCCATTGCTGCAGTAGCGCTGATAGCTCTAATAACATTTATCGCAGTAATGATGGCTGTAATATATTTTAAAGGCCTACATCCACTTCCTGAATTTATTAGATAACATCATGTGTCTCTGTCGCTGGAGGAGGTTTCTGCTGGCGACTGGAGATTCTCTCTCACTGTGTGAAACGTTTCTGTCGTGACTTTCTCGAGGAAATCGTTTCCACATTCTAAAGGAAGTACAAGAATAGTGGCGGAAAGCAAACTGGTCAACACCCTCTAACACTGGGAATCAATTCAGCTCTATTATACTGGAACATATCCACTACTGTCACACTCTCATACATCATACTGATGATGTACTGATTCCCCTGCAGGCAGGATATCCTGTGCATTATGTTTATGGGCTGTTATGGTGCAAGATGCATTTAACTCCAGTTGGTCGTCTATAGTTCAGTATTTAGGAGGAACTTTTTAGACTTGTCACACTTTGTCACCTTACTTTGACTAGATGACAGCTCTTCGCAATATTCTAATGAACCAACGATCAAATGAGGATGTATGAAACTCTGCTGTATGGAGCGTGTGTGGCTCGTCCAGTGTGTAAAATGTGAGAAATCAGAAACATGTCTAAGATCTCCAATGTTTTTAACATCAGCTGAGGCATGAAAACCCTCTGAGTGTGCAGCAGGCAGCCAGATATTCCCTCAGGGGTTTGTGGAGACCACACCTGAGGCAGAAGGAGAATGAATACAAAATAATGCTTGTGTTGCCCTGGGTTTGCTTCAGTGTCTCAATGGAGAGCTTCATGCAAAACAACCTCCTGTGTTGTGTAAATTAGATTAGTTTCACTTCTGTGTAATGTCACTCCTACAAAAGGAGTGATTACTGTGAAACAGAATGCTCGGAGGCAGCAGGAAACTCAATTAGGATTTAACAAAACAAAGAGAACAGCATCTTGATATCTATATCAAATATTTTCTTTGGGGTCCGTCTGTCTCAGTTTCTTCCAACAGCTCTCAAACGCTTGATTACACATTTAAATATGAGGCATTTAGCAGTGTAGCAGTGTGTGTGTGTGTGTGTGTGTGTGTGTGTGCGTTCTGTTGAAAGTATAGAATACTGTATGTGCCATGTTCAAGATGTCAGCAGCCGCAGGGGGAAGGAGACAGATGAGGGATTAACTGGATGCTGAGCTCGTCTGTGGTAATGGAGCTGCAGAGTGGGCACGGCGCCATGTGCCAATGGTGATGCTGGAGCGGAGGATGGGGAGACCCAGCGTTCACGCTCTGCACAGATTAGGGCTGTAAGTGCAGGGGTCAGTCTGGCTAATGGAGCTCGTATGTGAGGGACGGAGGGCCTGGTAGAGACAGTGATGTGGGGAGGGGTAAGTTCTCCACAGGGGGCAGCTCTGGTCTTATCTGACTCAACCAGCCACTGCCGGCTTTCACATTGTCCCTGATCCCTCACTGTGTTCATATCCACTATGTAACTCTGTGTGTCTTTAGTGCAGGCTCGTCTCTACTGCTTTTCAATGTGTCCATTTTTGTGTCTGTTCCCCGAAGACCTCCACAACTCTCTGCATCCGAGAGGAACCCTTTATGTCTTGTGGCCTGGGATTTCTCTAACCATCACTTTCTACTCTTTTGCTCTGTCTCTCCAGGGAGCGCAGCCGGGACCGCCACAAGCCGCGCAGTAAAGACAGCCGCTCAGAGAAGTCTGTGACAATCAACACGCCGCCTGCAGAGCCGCTGCTGGGGGACTCGTCTGTGAGGGGGGAGCAGGTCCAGGTAGGGCGGAGCATAAATATCACCTAAACACACACATGCGTTACAAAGCCAGAAGACACGTATACACAATGACCCACGGTTACTGAATAATGTTCCCTTCAAATAAGGATACGATTATATCGGTAAGTTCGATTTCCAAAGGATTTGGAGCACTTGAGATTTATCAGTTACCAGTGAAAAGGAGTTGGAAGGATACTTGTGTTCGTCAGCCTGGGCTGGGACAGGCCATCTGGTATTTCCACAGGGCCAGTCCACATTTGGCGAGGTCTGGGTCGTCACTTTCAGGAAATCTATTTCAACAGGATATGGATGCAGCAGGTTGTTCTGTAGTCAGTGCAACTTTGAGTTATCCCGCTAGTCAGAGGGAGAGTCTGTGTCTGACTGCACCAATGCAAGATGAAGAGACAGACTTAAAGACCCCCGCCACTGTGGAGTAGGCCAAGCCACAACAGGGGCTTTGCTGCTCTTTCTGTTATTTCAGTCAGACTTTTATTTCTGTATATGCAAGATCAGATGGATTATGAGATAGATCATTTGGTCAAAGAGATATATGGTAGGAAATAGCTGGAATGTACCAGACAGTGGATGCTTGTTGGAGAAATATAAAAGGCAGAGCAGATAAAAGACAGGTGGATCGGATAGCAGCGAGTTATCTGGGCAGGTCGGCTGCAAGCTGGCGTGTTGAGACGTGAAACTCCTGGTAGCACTTCAGGGGTTTCACCTTCTTGGTCCAACAACATGAGTAACAGCTAATTTGTGTTGTTGAGGCAAAACATGACGAATTCGATCCCTTCGCTTTATTAGTGAATTATCTAAACACATTTCAGTCTGTCATGTCTGTCTGACACTTTTTCTGTTAAGAATGTTTGAAACTTTCTATCTTCATATTCAAAAGCTTAAATCTTCAGAAGAGATTCCGTTTATTGTTCAGAAACATCCAGATGTTTTCTGATATGTAACTAAGAGGAGGGACTTCATGCATTTTGATGAGCAGCTGATCTGTTGTCAGTCTGGTGAAATCTGGGCCGTCGTTCCTCCGTCATGCTCAGAGAGTTTCAAAGACTCGCTGCTGGCGAGGCTCACGTGTGTTTAATGAAAGATGAGATGGAGATTTTAGCACAGTTTCAGCCTTGACTTAACCAAGACAAACAACCGTCTGGCACTGTGGCCTTCATCAAGTGATGATCCGCTCAACCCGCTGAAGGGAGAAGACGACAAACACAAACAGACAAACCTACATGCACCATCGTTTACTGACCTGCTTGGCGCTCACTTTCACTTGTGGCAGGAATCGGTGGCACTGCCCGTGTGACTGTGTGTTATATTGTCTGCATCTAATTTTGCCACATGACAGGATTTGCCACAGAGCGCACAGCCATCCTTACTATTTTGCTCCTCATGTCTTATTCATGCTGTGGCCTGCAGGAGTGCTGCTGACAGGGTGGGGAGGGTTTGGCTTTAGATGGAGAAATTAGGGCCACCAATTCGACTGAGAGAGGGAGGCTCAGCACAAATCCGTATGCTGTGTGTGTGTTTGTGTGTGTGTGTGTGTGTGTGTTTGATTTTGCATTCCGGTCTGCCGTCTCACATATGCTCCTGTGTGTGTGCGTCAGCCTCGTCTGAGACTCTGACTGTGCAGTGCTGCGCTCATTACTCCACTGCTGGGACTTAATCAGAGTCTTGGCTGACAGAGCAGCACATCGCTCCGGGCAGGGATGTCCTCACTATCCAGCACCAACGTTTCTCATGGCTGTGATGCTTCTGTGAAGCCTCCCCACATGAATTCTAAACGAGGAGTGTTTGCTTCATTCAGAGAACTGCTCTGAGAACCGCTCCTGCTGTCGAGACACAGTGTTGTTTCAGCCGTTTTCAGACGTAAACTCAAAATGTTAGGGAATTTGGGTCGGTTCATTTTCCAGAACAGAAGACTGTCAAAATGTCCAGAGCATGTGACTCACATTGGGTTTTCAGTGCTGCTTAAATACAGTACATCATAACCCAATGGAGGCCGGGCTGTATGTTAATGTGTGAGTGTGAACATTACTCTTCAAGTGCTAGTTCTGCACTAACGTCTCAAGGTGGGAACCAGTGGTATCGTCTTTAACAAGTCGGCCTTGGCCTTATTTAGCTGGTTTGGGGCTTGTGAAGGGAAATGGAGGTGAGTATAACCTGGACTCACACTAAGTCATCTGAGTAATTAGGTCAATTCACCCTGCTTGTATTGTTGTAGGTAACTGGATATTGGAGTACATATGATTGGAGTTCAGTGCAGCATGCCAGCTTTGCAGCTTAGGAGAATGTGGTGTTGTGGCATTGTGTGAGGTGTCAAACAGGAGAAACGGGATCTGTTGAAACCATAAATAATTCTCTGAGTATTAGCACCTACCTCTCTCCTGCAAGTGAGCGAGATAAAGTGGAGCTGGGGTTATCCTTGAGATGATTACCTGCAGATTGGAGAGAGAACCTTGTGTTATTATTGGGATTTGCATTGGTGGATCAGCAGGGTGGAGCCCCAGGTAGCTCCCGGTGATGCTCCTGCACCCGAGTGAGAGTTCAGCTGGTTTCTGGAAGGTAGTGAAAAGTGACGTGGCTCCAGATGCACTGATGTTCTCACACCAACTTCTCGTTGCATGACTCTAAAACATCAAATTTAAACTTTGACATATTTCCTCTATTGCTACAGCACTTTACTACTTGTTTTCTTCAGCTCCATTCAAAGTAGAGTTAAATGGAATTTTATATACAAAGCTGCTGTTAATGCTGTGACTGTGGTGTCCACCTCCAATAGATTCCAGAAAAAACCTTTCAGATTTTTGTATTTTTAAAATAAATACCACAATTTCAGCACCTTTTTCATTTATAATGTTTATTTGACTTACAAAACCTTTAAGCTTAGGTTGTACAAAGTTTAGTGATATGAAACGTGTGAACGTTCTCCAAGAAATGACTTCACAGTGAGAGAAGAAGAAGGAGCGTTTCTACTGCAGAGTTCACAGGGTTAATAGTTCAGGGGCCACGATGGATCTATGGCACAGATCATATATATTATATGAAACATCTATGTGATGATGACGATGAGAAACGTATAAGCTGAGTTGTGTGTTTGTTGTGTCAGCACGACAACACCACAGTGCTCAGTGAGTCAGAAGCGATGGAGGGTGAGTGGTGCTGAGGCAAGAGACGAGTGCAGAATGAGCGGAGGATGCCCGGAGGGAGAGAGGGATAAAAGGAAGCGAGGGAGGGAGAGTAGAGGAGGAGAGAAGAAAGACATCTTTGGGTGGATGGCTCTGTCACCTCATTGGTTTGTTATTTGTTTACTCTCTCTCCCCCCACATCTCTCCATCCATCCTTTTATCCCCTCCCCTCTTCCCTCTCTCTCTGCCATCCTCCATAAAGCCCCTTACATTATGTGGCAAGTGAGCGCACAGTCCCATACAATACCTCCTGAGGCATGATGGGAAATATTTTTATATAAAGACGGATGAAGCAGGGGGCCGTGCTGCAGATCAGCAGGAAGTCAGGGAGGTCTCACACACTCTGGGATGGAGAGCCGTGGGTACAGAGAGGATGTTTGCTGAGCGGAGGTGAAGTTTGGAGGATTTCAGTCCCTCAACAGTGATGGAGGCCGGAGATGAAGTGCTGCAGGTCTTTGAGGTTTATGAGACGGCAGAGGAGATAAAGCAAGTGATTGTCAGCACCATAGAAGAAGACTCAAATACTAACTCCACGCCAGTGGCCAGTTGTGGACCAGGGACTAAACCCAGTCAGGTAATCCAATATGTGGAGCTGTATGTTTGTAGAAATCAAGTGAGGGCTTTTCATCGGGCACAGTTCTAAAGTGCTTCTTTGTGCCAAGTGATCAAATGTAGGAGGAGGAGACACTGATGTTTATGCCACTATTCTGAGCCTCACATCTGAAATGTACACCTTTTAGTTTCTTATTAATACTGATTAACAGCAACACTCAACTTTTCATTTTTAACTTGTAAAACACCTCACTGTGTTTGAAAAGGTGGTATATGAATAAACTTTATTATTATCTATATGTCTAACGTTTGAACCAGGAATACTGCGTCTGAAGCCAGATTGTCTGTGTAGCTCTTCTGGTTAACTGACATATCTGAACACAATCTATATAAACCACCTTAATCTGCCTCTCTCGTCGGCTGCTGCTCGTCTGCCTACCTCTCATTGTCCCACACTCACTCGTCTATCGAACTTTGTCTGCTTCCCTTCCTCGTCCTGACAAGTTCTTGGCAGCCTGGCTCGCTGTCCACCGGCTTGAACAAAGGTGGTTTTAAATGGCTGTGCAAACGTCTTATGGGATGCATGCCTGCTGTATTTTGCACACACACACTTTGCCTCCCAGGAGTGAGTGAAGTGCACTCGGTGAACAACACAAAACAGGCTTTTAGTGGACGTTAGATTTACGGTGCGAGACAATGGCTGTTATTTATATTCTGGTGGAGAATGAAGGCAAGAATATTCTCTTGAAAGCTTTGTTAATGCACAATGGCTGACATTGCGTGCTACTGTTCTCAGCCAGTGAGCCGTGAATACCTGCATACACATGAGAACAAGCATCTTCTGCTGTGATGATGATCCCACTAATCGTTTTGTGACTGTTCAGCTGAGTGATCCAGTGGCTCAGGGCCCAGGTTGGTAGGGAGTTGGCAAAGTGAACAGATCACAGGATTAAACCAGCTCCTGTAGTTCATTGATGTTTGATTGTAAGTTAGCAGCAATATTCAAAAACAACATGACGGATTAACTTGGGTGGTTCATTTGGCAGCTTCACACAATTTCTCATCACAACCACCCTGAAGGCCTTCTGAGCCGGAGCCCAAACCGCCAGAGAATCCCTTTAATCCTGTAATGTGATGCATCCCAACCAGAACCTGGGCAGTTCAAATGCTGCTCGCTCAGCAGCGACTGTAGTGTTCTCTGGAACAGCTTGAAGGAACTCCTTCAAACTAGGTACAAATGCTCAGTTGGATTTAAGGATGAAGTGATTGGATTATTGGCAACAGGTCAAAGGTCAAGATCCAGAGCCGGAAGGTGGCCTCACAAATCATGTTGTTGGCCTCTTGAACATGTTATTTGTTGGTGTGTGTGTGTTCGTGTATGTGTAGCCCAGCGCCGCTCTGTCACAAAGTCAATAAAGCAGTGATACACAATGACTGAGGGCAGTGTAATGAAACCGCATCCATCTCCAGGATGAGTCAAACCCTATTCATGGTCAGATTTGTCATATGAACCCAGCTGTACTGTGATCGCTGAGTCATGCTGCCTTCAGGTCATTCTCATAGGATCACGAAATGAAGTCCAGTTATTCTCTCCTCAGTATCTTAACGATTCAAACTAAAATGGACTGATTTCTAAGGGATGAGGGCGGACGGTTTTCAATGAGAGAATTTATATCTCTCCTCTCCTTTTGTTTGGTGGTGTGTGAGAACATGTCATGTCAGATGTTTCCATTATTCAGCTGTTCACTTTCTACAGGAACGCCTCTGTAACTCCAAGCTCTGAGGAATCGCTTGTAAACCTTGTCTGGCCCTGAATAAATCACTGCAGACGCAGAACAAGAATCGACCTGACGTGTGTTTAGTGTCAGTGTTATTGTCATGACACACGTGTTGCTGTGAGTGGAGGATTTCACACGTCCCTCCCTCTCCGGCTCATTGCCTCTCTTCCCTGTAATTGGTTGTCTTGTTATCGAACATTCGCTCCCCCTCTCCTCCGCCCGTCCTCTCAGTTTCACCTACTTTCATGTGATGAATGGGACTGTGCCTCCTGCAGGGCTGCTGGTACTGAACCAGAGCAGGGCTGTGCTGATTGGCTTATCCCAGGAGGAAATGTGGGTCGCCAATGTCTATTTTTACTGCAGCGGGAAAGCCCAGGTAGAGCAGAACTGATCAAACAACAGCAATTCCCCAAAATTGAAGCAGACCACATGAAACCTGCTGCAGAGGCTGTGGAGACATGAGGAGAAGCAGAGTTCACATGATTGAATTGACCTTGTTGTTTGTATGTCCCTGGTGATGGAGTTCTTCAGAGTCCAGTGTGTGATGATGACCGCTCCGAGGCAGAGCAGCAGTGACTCACATGTCCCTCCGGTGCTCTCATGCTACATTGTGCTCAGGGAGACGCTCGTCTTTACAACTAATGCTGATTGATCTCCTCTGTCGAACACACACTTAGCATCAGCAGGTAGTTAGTGGTCAGACAGGATTAAGACCAGAGTCTGTCAACAGTTAAAGTGCAATCAGGATCACCTACACTGAATTTTCATTTCACTTGTATATTATTTGTGTAGAGTTTTCTGTATATGAACAGACAGATGTTTCCACCACAGATAGATGTCAGGTTCTGTCTGCACAGGGACGCGGGGACACTTTCCCTCTTTGACCTTTGACACAAACCCACGTCGTGCATTCCACCGTCTGGTTTACAGCTCGTGGGTTGGGTCAGTGGTGATGCTCCACTCGCTCTGAATCCCTACAGACAGTGGGACGAGTATTTACGACTGGGCCTGTCATGTCAAAGGTCACATGAAACTGACACAGCTCTCGGGGCTGGACCTCATCAAAGAGCCTGTCTGGGGAAACCTATACCAACAAGTCATCTGCTCACATGTCAGCTGCGATGAGTGACAGTGCTGCAGTAAACTGAAATGTTACCTCATGTTTAAGGCTCATTATTTTTAGTTTATTTGGTTTTCTGCTACAAAATAAAATACTTAAATAATATATTTATAAAAAGATTCAGGGAAGTTTGACCTGATCTTGCTGAAGACGATTATCTGAGGTTTTGACTGATGAACTCTTCATAGACTTTGCTCTGCTCATTAATATTTGATGTTATCAAAGAGAACCAGAGATTTGAAACCGAACACGAGGACACAACAGCAGCTGTGAAGCTAAGAGCATACCAGAGCAACAGGCGGAGCTGTAACCCAAACTGCCAATCCACCGTGCTACACTCAGGATCCTGAAACAAGGATTTAATAGGTTGCTTCATAAATACTAAACGTACTTCAAATATGTTTTTGAGGTTGAGTCCATCTTAACGGCTCCAGACACAATTTTCTGTCCGTACTTGACATTTTTTTGAGCCTGATGTTTCATGTAGACAACGTGACTGAATATCATTTCAAAGATTTGCTCAGGTATCCACATTCCAGTTCATACCTCCATCCGTCCTCTGAACTAAATATCTAAAGAACGCCTTGAGGGGAAGTTCGGGTGGCCTCGTGAAAGTAAGAGCGCCTCAAAGATGAACTGATTAGATATTGTTGGTCAAAGGTCAAGGTCACAAAGCATTGTCTTTGTTTAACGTGATGTCTCACGTCTGCCTTCAGGGGATTTCTTCAAATTTTAACCATCGATGAACTGGTTAGATTTCAGTGGTCAAAGGTCAAAGGTCCCAGTAACCTCATATGAGTACAACTGTTTGTGGACTGAAACTACACTGGTTGGTGCAGGCATACAACTGCAGTTATACTAGTTTTCCAACTGTCCATGACAGAATACAACACTGAGGGTCATGAATGTGTTTTTATTACGGCTCAGAGAAGTTATATGTTTCAGATCACGTCTATCTGGGTAATAGTTGTAAGGCAAACAAGTTTTATCCACGTTCTTTAAAATGATCCTTTAAAAAAGATATTGTAGAAGGTGGTTTCCATGTTTCCTGTTCATTCTCCCCAGCACATGAAGTATTGATATTGTGTGTAGCAGCGAGGAATCTATTATTAGTGTACACACACAGTAGCTGCTTTCAAAGACAAGCTAAGCATTCTGCCTGGATCCTTCTATTGTTCTGCTTCTTCTCTGCTGTTTTAACCCTGAGGCCAGTGGGATGTGCTCTGTCCCAGTGCACCATCCTCCTCCTCCTCCTCCCAACCCCCCCAGTTAAAACTGATCATAATGCATCTCCGTGACCCGTCCATGATCCCTTCTCTGCTTGTGTGGAGCTAATGTCGTTGAAACATCCTTAAAGTAGTGCTCATCCACACTGAGAATTACATTTTGGTAAAGATGTCTTTCCCGTTATTGAATCCTCTTTATCTGACCTGGTCTCCCTGGCGGCGGCTCGCAGGGCCACGCTGGCGGCTTGTTATGACTGCCGTGTAAAGAGTCCTTATCTCTGTTGTTCTAATGGCTCTGCTCCGACACCGCTGACCTTCACTATCTGCGGATGCAGTCCGGCCCAGACGTCAGCATACAGCCCAGTTGGCAGCGCCCTCTGTTTGCTTTTTCCACTTCCCATCTTCTGTTCCTTTCTTTCTCACGTGCATGGAAATAACCTCGCTGGGTTTTGTTGAGCTGACGCTTTGGTGAAACGCAGAACACTATTATAATACAACTTCCCTACATGATATCGAGAGAGAGGAAAATCTAGAGGTGAAGGCAGTCCACTCACGTACATGACACAATTATGAGTTAATTTCGTTTGTAGTCATTATTTAATAATCCAGCTCATGATAAGAATGTCATAAATTGCAGAAATAATGAAGTTGCCTCCATTTTTTTTTTAAATCTTGGAAATTATACAAATACTTATACAAATATAAATCTTATCTCAAATCAGTTTCTTGTTTTCTCCCTCCCTCGTGTCCAGGATGACAACTGGGGCGAGACCACCACAGCCGTCACCGGCACATCAGAGCACAGCCTCTCTCAGGAGGATATCGTTCGCATCACCAAAGACCTGGAGGACAGCGTGGGGCTCGACTGCCGCCGCTACTTCACCCTGACCCTCGCCGTGATCCTGGGGCTCCTGGTGTTCCTGACGCCGCTGGCCTTCCTGGTGCTGCCCCACCTCCTGTGGCCGGACAAGCTGCAACCCTGCGGCACGGCCTGCGAGGGCCTCTTCATCTCTGTGGCCTTCAAGCTGCTCATACTGCTGCTGGCCGTGTGGGCCCTCTTCTTCAGGTCGCCACGGGCCGGCCTCCCGAGGGTCTTCGTCTTCAGGGCGCTGCTCGCCGTGCTGGTGCTGCTCTTTGTGGTCTCCTATTGGCTGTTCTACGGAGTGAGAATCCTTGAATCTCAGGTGAGCGCTCCTGGCTTGTATGTGCACACTTAAGTGGAAACTCAAGGGACTCTACAGACATGCGTGCAGTGGGAGACGTTTCATACACATTTATTTTTAATGCCTTTTAAAAGCTCAACAAAATCACACAACCAAAACAAAGATATTTGGCTTCTCCAGGGTCGTGTGTTCACTGTGATCGCTCATTCAGAATTCACACACACACACACACACATGGTGGGGGGGTCTAGAAAGCCTGCCATCCTTTGAAAGATCTCTAAATATTCATATGCTCTACATCTTGTCTTACATGTTCATGTTCTCTTTCTTTACACCCCAGGAGTATTTTATGCCTTATTTTATGTTTTGAAATATCCTTGCACGTATTAACTGTATTTGCATGTGGTACAAACAGCATTTTTCTGAATTTTGACTTTTTATGCCCCCCCCCCCCCACTTCCTCGCTGCACCTGCAGGACGAGAACTACCAGGGAATCGTGCAGTACGCCGTGTCGCTGGTGGACGCTCTGCTCTTCATCCACTACCTGGCCATCGTCCTGCTGGAGCTCCGGCAGCTCCAGCCCTGCTTCTCTGTGTGCGTCACCCGCAACACGGATGGAGAGACGAGGCAATACAACCTGGGACAGCTCAGGTGAGGAACAACAAGTGGTGCCTGTAGAGATGGAGGACAGAAGAAGTAGAGTTAGAAGGAGCTGCGTTGACAGATGGAAAGTGGGACAGCTTAAGTTAAAGTAGAGAAAGTACGAGGGAAATGACTGGTTTCATACTCGGAGACTAGAGGAAGGAAATCGTCCAGGAAAGGCTCTCGAAAGTCAAGAAAGATGTGGGATGTGCCCGAAGGAAAGGAATGTTGATGAAGCTGAAACAGAGATGAAATGTTAAAACCAGAGATGGAGGAAAATGCAGCAGACAAAAAGGCTGATAGGGAGAGGAAGCCGTGCCAGAACAACAGAAAAAAAGGCGAGGAAGACTTCAGAGCTGCAGACAGAGGGCGGAGAACAGAGGAAAGACCCAGGAGACCGGAGCACAGGGAAGAGTACGGGAGCCAGCCAAAGAGAGAATGGAGAAGGAGGGATTAATATCTAATGGGAGGATAGTCTGTTGAAGAATCCTAAGATGTACGTGGGAATGAAAGAAAGAGATTGTGCGTGTGAGAATAGAAAAGCTCGGACGAGACCAGCCAGGTTTTTAATGACCTCAACGTCTCTGAGGGAAAACAGGAAGATCCCATTTTTAGCCAAACACAACAGCTCTCTTGCTGCTGCCCGGGATCAATACACAGCCGCCAGCCTCACATGCCCGCTGCTTATAAATAACTTATACAACCTGATGGATTTATAGATGACAGCTCTATGACAGGGTGGATGAAACATTATCCTACTTCTTTAGGGTAGTGATGATTTTGTAAGGTTTGTAAGTGTCCTGTCAGTATTTAGAGAGAAACTAAACCTCTTCTCTCAGCTGAAAACCGATGAACACAGATATTTACTCTTGTTTTGGATGGATTCACGTCCAAAGTGCCTCAGTGGCTGCTTGATTCTGAGTTCTACTCTTCCCTTTTTTGAGGATTAATAGACATATCGTCAGCACTCAGGCCTCCACCCTCTCTGCTGCTCCGGTCACAGGAGCTCCAGCTCCAGGACCACCACAATGCTCCACCACCCTAATCCCCACTTCAGGGGCTTCTGGAGGGCTAACGTCCTCCACTTCAAAATAGTCTGAGCAACAGATTGTATGTCGCTCTCCATTTTGTTTGAGGCAGAATGCACCAACTCATAAAATGAACCTCCCTCATGCAGTTAACTCAGTCCAGGATAATCAAGCCTTGCATTGTTTCCTGTTGGCAGCGACTCATTGATTCTATGAATTGTTCCAAAAATGTGTAAAAACTATCAAAGAGCTGAAAAGGCATTGATTTAATTATTGATTTTGCATCAGTAGAAAGCGGGCAGGGAAGTGATCGTGTGTGTAACGCTCTGGTTGGTGTGTTCGCTGGCTGCCTTAGGCGTGTTGTCCTTTGTGAGCGCTGCCATTCATCCCTGCTTGGCCGGCAGCAGGCCCGGCCTCGCTCTGTTGTCCGTCTGTGACTGTAAACACTCGGCTAATTAGCGCTCCCTGCAGACCGCGGTCGAGCATCTGGTCAGCCTGACACGCCCGCTTGGACACGCACAGACACGCGTGTGTGTGCATGGGTAATTGCACAATATACATGCAAATGATGGACGCACATGTCGCCACAATCATGGACATGAATGAATGTATCGTGCAGAGAAACCCAGACACCAGTGGGTGTTTTGTTTTCTCAGCCAATGTCTCATGTATCTCCTCCATGAACAAGCCGCCACTCACATTCCTGCTCACTGGGCTTCATCCTCGTCTTCATCATAACGAGACCCTGCTCGGGCTCCGGGGTCCTGGGGGCTTGTCTCTGTCTGCAGGGCGTTGATGCTGATCTGAGAGGCAGTGGAATCCTTTCTTTGTCCCCTCATCAGAGCCGACAAGTTGAAAACAAACACATTCCTCATTGCTTAGGAGAGCTGTTGCAGAGGGCTGGCTGGGGGCTAAACACATTCACTGCTGGGAACTTCCCAGTTTACATTCCATGAGTGGTCAGTCCCGAGCAGCAGCCTCAGAGCCGGCAGTGGTCTGTTACTCTGCTCTGGACAGTAACTGGTCTTTTTACCTGGTTTTACATTAGAGTTGGGAATCTCAAGGCCCATGATGACTTTAAAACCACCGGCACATCGAGAATCGTATCTCAGGAGTGAGGACAGCGACACGTTGCCTTCTCGATATTGTGTCCCACCCTATGTTTACACAACCAACACAGATTTGTTAATGGTTTTGTGTCATGTTTGCTCGGCTTAATAATTGATCAGAGTTGGGGGGGGCAGCAGGAACTCAACTCTTACGCATGTGGCCCCTGAACAATGGTCCTGTCTGTTGTAGAGTTGAATGCTTAATGTCTGCGTTTCTTGAGTTAAATAAGATGGACGCTGTCACAGTGGCTGCTGCTGAATGTTGAAAATGTTCAAATGAAGATGGCTGACAGCAGCTCAGCAGACGCTGACAGCTGTTAACTGACCAGTCTGTGTGTGGCTGCGTCCATCAACTTGTGATTCCTCACCGTGTCGTTCTTAAAGCCAGGTGAAGAGATAAGTCGATGAACTCCAACCAACATCCTAACCTGCTGCATGCGCTTTGTGTTCCTCTAAAGAGGAACGATAGTGAGGCTGCATCCTCTGAGTTCCTGACCTCCCATTGCTCCCAGAACAAATGTGACTGTAAATACTGGGTCATAAATATCACCACATACAGATATTAACCACCCAGTGATTAAAACTGTATTTATTCCTAACATAACATTAAAGATCTCTAATAACGCCTCTTCAGATATCACCTCATATCCCTGAATTATTCCCTGTGAAATTGAATTATAACATCTCTCTCTCACTTCCTGGATCCGCCCCCTGATCTGGATCCGGACCAGCTTGATAATCCGTCCAGTAGTTCTTGTGTAATGCTGCTAACTAACAGACAAACACACGCTGATGAAAACATAATCTCCTCTGCGGAGGTAGTGAATCAAAACGTTAGAGTTGCAGGTCCTTCATCCATTAGCTGTGCTGCTAATCCCTGGTAAGGTCACCGGGGAGGTGGAGTGAATCCCAGCTGACGCGGGGGGGGAGCTGCAGCTCGTAAAATCAACACAATACGTTTAAAGATAAGACTTAATCCCAAAGGAAATTCCTGTGCCAGCTTGCTCCAAGACTACAGTGCGGAACAGTGCCCAGTGGAATGGAACAATAAAGAATTAAGTCTAAACTAAAAGTGTATAGTGTATTGTAAATAGAATAAAATGAAGTGTCAATAGAAAACTGAATCTAAGCAGATGAAATGGAAACAAAGGAACTTGTCTCCTCTGCTCTCCAGCGTCCAGCGGGCAGCTCTGGCCATCTTGGAGAACTACTACTGTGACTTCTCGGTCCACAACCCGGCGCTGCTCTCCGCCTCCAAGTCCCGCGCCGCCAAGCACCTGGCCGGCCTCAAGGTCTACAGCGTGGATGGTGAGTTCCCAGCAGCCCCGGCTGAGGGTGAGTGGGATGCTCTTTGAACTCCACGTTGTGTGTCCGTGCTTTGTGTGTCTCTGTGTGTTGCTTGTCGTCTTGGACAGAATATAACTGTATTAATTACATGTTAAACTGTGGATTGTTTTGTTGTAGAGGAAAGTAAAAATATTACAAGAAGAAAGCTGTGATTTAACGAAAACAAGTCATATTATTGCACGAATAAAGAAATAATATATATTTTAGAAAAAAACACAGAAACAACTTCCAATCGTTCTCGATCCAGATCTTGTCATTGTTTCTTGAGAAACTACAAAACCTCTTTGAATATGAAAATTATGGTTTAATCTCGAAATCTCCATCTTTACATTATCACACAAGAATAAAAGACATTTGTGAGATAGCTCCCCCGTCTGTTAAACTCTCTGCAAGTCGATTTCATTTCTTTACTGGAATGTGTGAAACATGTGTCTGCCTGGATGGAAGGAAACCAATCTGCATCAGGATTAGATAACTGTCAACAGTAAACTGAAGCAGAGGTTATTTGTAATAAATGGAGAGATGTGTCATATGAGATGTGGCTCACCCGTTCACCCTCTGGTACGTGAGCAGCAGGTGTGAAAGAGATTCAAGCTACAAACGCTGACTTTGTCCTCATGTGTCTCTTCACACTGACGCTAACCCTGGTAGATTTATTCCGGGCTAAACTGAAACGTTACCTGTTGGACAGTAAGTGACGCATCCTCCCGGCCTGCTGCCGTTCACCTAGACGCACAATGAGAGGCCTGTCTGCACAGATATGATGTCACCGAGGGAAACGCTCACTAATAACACACCGTGAATCCACTCCCCCCCCCCCCCCCCCCCCCCCCCCCCCACCCCACTCCTCTTCCTCTGCATGCCACAGGTGGACTCAAAAGTTCAAAGTCTTCCTTGCAACAGCTGGCAGAGTGTAACACAACCCCTCCAGGAAATGATTGCTTTCCCTTAAGTGTACTCAAGCTTCGGTTAAGTGCACTAACTTGACTCGCTCGTCCTTTTTTCTGCTGCCATTTGTCTCCCTCCTTTCTTCAACCTCCTCTCAAATATGAGTGGGAGACGCTGGTGGAGAAGGCTGATGAATCAATAGCTATTACTCCGCCCGTCTCATCTATTCCTCTCGTGTCAGTTCCTCCTTCATTTTCATCCTTCTGCAGGGACCTCTTCATCTCTTTCTCTCGATCTCTCATTCTCTCCATCTCTTTCTCTCATTCTCTCATCCTCGTTCTCTCGCTTCTCTGTTACTTCCCGCTCCTACTTGTCGTTCTCAAGCCGCACAACTCCGACCCGAGGACAGACTAAAGCCTTTCCTTAACTGAAGAGTGGTGAAGTCTCCATAACACTGAATCCAAATGGCTTTAACTCATTTTAAGATGAACTTTCCGAGTATTTATTTATAAATCCTTCTAACGAGTGGGAGGTTTTAATAAAAGCATATATGATCAATTCAAAGTTTACCTCTATGGCCTCTCAGTGTCAGCCATAAATCTCATCCAGCTGCAGGAACACAGAGAACAGGGACGACTGAAAACTCCCCCCTCTCCGTTCATGAATTATTCTGTTTATGAACGATCTCTACCCCCACATTAATAATTCAGCTGCTCAGCCGTCTCTTAACCTGCATCAACATCAGACAGAGTTCATCAGCACCTCCCCCACCCCGTCCTTATTCTAAAAAAACAAACTTCTGTAGTTGATGCTTATTTAAAACGAGGGCCGGCTCCTCCCGAAAGGCCCTGAGCAGCAGAGTAATGGCAGTGTTTGAATATCAGTGGTTTCGAGCTCAGGTCAATTTACAAATTACAGCTTTGTGTGGCTTTTCCTGTCAGCTGCTGGGTTTGTGATATTAGGATTTACTGCTCTGAATGTAGCGTGTTCCCTCACATTGCACTTCCTGTCGTCTTCACTCCTTTCCAGCCTCTAACGGTGTCTTCTCCTCCCGACAGGCCCGGGGAACAACGCAGCAGCGGGTCTCGCCCACTCCCAGTCCCGAGCGATGATCGCGGCCGCTGCCCGGCGCAGAGACTCCAGCCACAACGAGCTGTACTACGAGGACGCGGAGCACGAGAGGCGCGTCCGCAAGCGCAAAGCACGGTGAGTGACACTGTGGAAAAGGGGACAGAGGTTCTAGCCCAGGGCAGAGGAAGCATCATGTTTCAAGATGAATTCCTAATCTAAGCCTCGTCTCCTCCCAGACTGGTGGTGGCAGTAGAGGAGGCGTTCACACATATCAAGCGCATGCAGGAGGAGGAGCAGAAGAAGGCTCCCGGGGACGTGATGGACCCGCGGGAGGCGGCGCAGGCCATCTTCCCCTCCATGGCTCGGGCCCTGCAGAAGTACCTGCGGACCACCAAGCAGCAGCACTGCCACAGCATGGAGAGCATCCAGCAGCACCTGGCCTTCTGCATCACCAACAACATGACGCCCAAGGTCAGGACCCCCCCACGCTCACAGGATTTGAAATGTCCAGTGGCGCCGCTCTGACGCTTTCGGTCTTGTTCTGGCTAATCGTCCCAGCCAGGAAACTAGTGCTCATGTAAACGTTCTCACTGACACGTGTTCTTCTTCTTAGACGTGACACTGTTGTGTTTCTCTCCACTCCTCCCTCTCAGGCCTTTCTGGAGAGCTACCTGAACCCGGGTCCGACCCTGCAGTACAGCCGCGACCACTGGAGGGCGCGCCAGTGGACGCTGGTCAGCGAGGTGTCGGTCACCAGCGGCCTGAACGACGGCACCATCTTCCTGCTGAAGTGTGTGGACTTCAGCTTGGTGGTGACGTGCAGGAGGATCCCCTACATCCAGATGTCGGAGGAATTCATCGACCCCAAGTCTCACAAGTTTGTGCTGCGGCTCCAGTCTGAAACCTCCGTGTAGGACCACTCTGTAACTCCTCACCTTTTTTTTGTATTGCTCCTAAATGTTTTCATTTTGGGTTTGCAGTTTTTATTTTTACTTTTTTGGAATTTTTATATATTATATATGAATCTATATATCACACACACGTTTGAATATATTGATCTTTTTATGTTTGATTGGGATGAAAAGAAGAATCAGCACAGGATTGTGTTCACAGGACTTTGGAATGCGTGGACTTGTGTGCACATATTTGATGTATGTGTGTGTGTGTGTGTCACAATCACTCATTCCTTTTGTGTTTGAGATGCTGGAGTCTAACGAGATGGGAACATTGGAGGATTCTGACGTCCCCACAGAGACTTGTTTCTTTGCCTCTCTCACTTTATATCCAGGGGTCAGACTCAAAAATCTCAAAGAACTGGATGAAAAAGACTCTGATTATTGAAGCGCACGACAAACATCTCCCCTCCTCTGCCATCTCGTCTACAACATTTGAAAGTATCTGGATGCTTTAAATGGATTATTCCTCTTGAAAACCACAAAAAAGAGAAAGAAACTAAATTTCAATCAGAGTTGGCATTAGATGCACATTGATGTGTGTTTGTGAATGAGAAGTAAAGGCTTTTTATTTAAAGTTCTTGAATGAATCGTCTCATCCTGCTCTGAAAGGACGTTGGACCATTTTCCTTTTCTCGTGACTCCTTCAGGACGTCTTCACTGCTCTGGAGCGGCTTTCATGCCACATTTGAGATGTCAGCCTTCAACATGTAGAAGACTTTCACCCTTTCATTTGGATGATTTGGTCTGTTTTGGTGCACGATTCCTCTCCAGGTGCAACGGAAATATTTCCACTCCAGTGGGGAAACAACACGCTGAGTTCAAACACCTGGGTGAACACAAAATGAACCAGAAGAGACACACTTGGATGGATACGTGGCCACAAACGTTTGCCCTGCCTCCACGGTTCAGTGACCTGCTCAGGGTCTTCACGTCCAGCACGCCCGACGGGGGGGCGGGAAGAGTGACACAACAATGTCAAAAACTACTGACGACTCCAGACCAGAGCCTGTTATTTTAGTACTGTCCAGTCTAGAGGATTCTCTTTAATGTGTTTCCACAATAACAACAGAATCGTGTTCTCCATCATTCTGCTCTCAGTAATGAAAGACTTCCTGATGACTTTCACATTAAAAGCCCGCTTATAAAAGAGGTTCTGCAAGATATTTATACCGTTTATTTCACAGAGAAACAGGAAGTACAGGACGAGAGCCAGAGAGATGACAGATCCTCCGAGATCAAGTTGAGTTTATACTGGATTTATCAAGACAAAGGAAACTAAAGACCGGTTCCTCTCTCCCACTGAAACAAGAGAATTTACTGTATTTAAAGTAGGATTTTAATGTTTGGGGTCAAACTTGTAAAATATATAAGAGATGGTAATGGCTGAACAGTCGGAGCTGGGTGGAAACAGGGTGGAACCTGCCTCGTAACTGGACCGGCTGGTTTTCCTCTCCGCCCGTCTCCTACAACAAACACGCTCACAGGGAATCTCTCCATTCAGGAGGGATGTCCTCTCTTAGTATTCCTTTCGCCAGAACACAGAGAAATGAAGCTAATGGCACTTAAAAGACACTTTATCCTCCTAATAGTTTGACCCAATAGAATGAGTCAATCTGTAAATTCAGCAGAAGAGAATCCCTCTGATAAACAGGCTGATGCTGTCTGGCTGTGCCCTACTGCCCCCTGGCTGGTAAACAGAGTACTGTCAGTTGGTCTGCCTGAGGGAAGCGTCAAGGTGAAGATTCACACAGAAACCCAGTCTCCGTGCTCCCTGCAGCTGTTCAAACATCTGGAAACACCTGGACAAAGCACTTTCTGCTGTTTCCTCTTCAATCTCTTTGACCTGCAGCTGCCACTGGTCGTATTTTGAACCCACTGACACGTCAACTTTGTATGAAACCTCCTGTTTTTACACTGTATCTATTTATGTAAACATGCACGTTTGTATGTATGTATATGTATGTGTGTTTGTTCCATATGACGAGACCCCCACCCCCCACCACCCCTGTCCTCCTCATCCCCACCCTCTGTCAAGCCGATGCCAGGTTACAGGCCCGTGTCATGTTTACGTCGCACAGCTTGATGATAATCATGTGACGTTACAATGTAGGACATGTTTCACACTCTCAGCATTTGTTAAGAAAATAAACATTTTTATGGATATTTGTAAAACTGCAGTATGTCCTTGTATTGTACAGCAAATACGTCCGGTAGAGAGAAAGTTGTATAACACTGAAGACATGGTTAGTTAGTGGAAGTAAACGTAACCCCAAACTGTTCATCTGTAGTTCACATATATTAATATATAATTAAACATTAACTTACTCTATAATCTATAACATTATCCCAGAAAACTGACATTTACATCCTGAGATATCAAACTTTTCAGCTTGCACAGAAAACGATGAACTGCGAAGCTGAAGTGAGAAACTCTACAGCACCAATGGTTGTTTTAAAATGTGTGTATTTCAAATAGATGATTCTCTTTTAATGGCTCAGTTTCACTTGTACAGTTTTCTTTCCTCCAGTCGTATCCTCAGCATCTCTGTATGCACTCGTCTCTCGCTCCAGCTCGAGGCTGCTTACGCTCACCTCTGTCGCTGCCCATTAAGTGTCTGCTCCCGCCGTCTGACACGCCAGAGCAGAGCTTCACCTTCTCCTCTCTGGGCCCCTGTTTGGTGGCGTTTTGTTGTCATCCAGCTCAGGTGGTAATTGGCTGCCAGAGCTGTGCGGCCAGGCCTCGTGGATAAATGAAAGTCAGTGTCAGTGTCCTGCGCCGAAAACGAACAAGCTCATCCCTGCGTGAGCCCGGAGGCGGCGAGGCCGGCTGTCGGAGCTCATCTGTCCTCGGTTTATTCCCCCTCCCGTGCCCACCTGATGCATTCTGGGCCGAGGCGAGGAGGAGGGAGATGGATGGAGAGGGAAATGAGGAGCATTTGCATCTAAATGGAATGTTTTCCCTTCCCTTCATTCCTCCCTCTCTATCTCTTGGGTAATGAGTTGGTTATGTGCAGATCAAGGCATGAACAGAAATGGCTGCAGCTTCTTGTGGGTTTAGTTGTGTCACACCTGACACCTGCTCTTGTCCTGGTGCTTTGCTGTTTTACATTGAACCTGTCGAGTGTGTGAGAGAGGGATCAGTGTTAATGCCCTCTGTAAATGCAGTGCACATGTAAGACACCCTCACACTTGATGCTCACACGTCTGCTTCTTCTTCCTCATGACAGTGTGACATGTCCTCTGGCCTCAAGTCCCATCTAAATGCACAGATCTACACCCACTGATCTGTCTGTGGATTATGTGTGAATGCTGCACCGTGCTGCGTCCCATCCTCTTGCATGGCCCTGTGGTTCAGCAGCATGTAGGACCCCCGGTGGACACCCTGTGATCCCCCAGCCTCACTGTCCACGTCCCTGCTCCCATTAGGGGGCAAAACAACGCTGAATTATTCACTGGTGTCTGAATAATTCAAGGTGATCAATCCAAGGGGGAGAAAATCTGCCAATCAGCCGTCTTGAGCAGAGTGTGCAGCTTGGTAATGAGGGAGAGAAGTGAAGTGTGTGTTCACAGAATATTTATTTAGACTCTTACTGCTTTATAAAGCTCTTAATGGTCTTAGTGATTGATCATATTTGCTTTTAGCACATGAACCCTGGAGAACCCACCTTAGAGCAGACAGCCCTTAGAGCACATAAGCACATTATATTAATTGTATGTAGCTTTTATACTAATAGATTCTCACTCACACATCAGATGAAAATCACAGTAAAATATTTACGTTTATTAACACTGTGCACCAATTCAAAAAAAGTACTTTACTAAATACTTTCCTTCAATGCAGTTTTATGTTCTGACTTTTAAAGTTTCATATGTTTATTGAATTAATCACAACAAAGCCTTACTAATTCATGTACTATCCACAATCAGTTTCTAATGTGCGGACTGAGGACTTTCAGTTTAGTCGTCATCGTCATCTTCTTGGTCCTGACTCTCGTAGTTGTCCTCCTCGACGTAGCTGTCAGAGTCTTCCTGGTCATCGGCAGACTCGTCATCGTCCTCGGTGTTCACCCTCCCTGACAGGACGTCCTCTATCCAGTCCTCCAGCTCCTCCGCTGTGGGCAAGTCCTCATCGTTGGACATGTCCAGCCACACGCTGTCCGCCTGGAACACACAGGAGGGTCAACGCAGACGATAAACAGCCTTCTCTTTGCTGCAGTGAGATTCTTACTCTTAACTTACATCTGTTACGTTGACAACACCGATTTGAGGACGAAACAGGTCCAACTTGAAGGTTTTCTCCCAGTAGGTGGTCAGCTGGAGGCACAAGACAAACCAGGTTCACACAGAGTACAGATGTGTCTTTAGAAATGTGTTCTGAAGATGAGGCAGAACCAGAGGAAAGTCGTCAGGGTCGATCCACACGATGCTGAGTTCTGGGTTGTTGGTGTTGTCTCTGGCTACGTCTTTCAGGATCTCCAGGAACTCATAACCATCTAGGAATAACGGAGCAGAGGATCCTGAACCATGACCTTGACCTTTAACCCTTGACCACCCAGATCTCAACAGTTAATCCGTGAGTCAACATTTGTACTGAAAAGATTCCAATCAATTCATCTTTGAGTCCTGAACTGGATGTTTGTACTAAATTTCCTCCAGAGATATCAGGTTCACAAGAGCAGGAAGAACAGAAGAGAGCACCAACGTACATACATTCAGAAAACCTGAATCAAAATGCCTCTGACTGCTACACAGAGGCAAAATAAAAAGACTTTCACTATGGAACCAGAAGGCTAAAAGCTCTGAGCTCGAGCTCCAGACCTGGATCTTCTTCCTCAGCAAATGCAACGATATGTATTCCATCCATGTCATCTTCCTAGAAACAGAGTTTACAGTAAAAGATCGGATTCACAACACAGCATCTGAGAATATTCTCCAAATTCATCATCAATGACTCACCCACGTCTCAAACATATTCTCTGCCCGGAGCTTCCTCAGGGTTGCCCTGTGAACAACACCTTCTCATAAATACACACCAATGCGTGAGCCTCTTTTTAGAGCCATTTCAAATCTCCCTTAAATGATAGAAACAGTTAGAAGTCAACCTTCGGTGCTGGTTCACAAACTCAACGATCTCCATCTCTGTCAGAGGTCGGCCCGGCAGGACGGCCGGCTCCTCCATGAACGGCTCGTAGAAATCCACCTCGTTCATCTTGAGAGAGAGATGTTTGGAAACCTAAAGCAAAAACAATAGAGTGCTGATGGTGCATACAAAAGGTGTGTGTGGGGGGGGGGGCACAGTTGTTAAGGAGATTTTTATTGTGGAGTTGTTGTCCTTGTGTCTTTTGTGGGTTATTCTATGAGCACTCCTGAGTAAGTGTAAATGCTTGTGTCTGTGTGTTGACCCTGCTACACGCTGGTGACTTAGGGGGGGGGGGGGGGGGGGTCGTATCCCGCCTCTCGTCCACTGTCAGCAGGGATTAGAGCCCTCGACCCTCGGAGGATAAACGGTATAGATAATGGATGGATAATGGATCTAGGATTAACAGCTTCACATATACAAATATAAGAGCAGTAAATCTTCACATTGAGCCTTTGGCAAGAGCGATGTGTAAAAGCAATGTGTACGTGAGACAAATCAAAGGAGTTTATTCTGTTCATGAAGACTTACAGATTTATCAAATGTAGCAAAGAACTTGATGTAAGGTTGAAAGCGCTCTGAGGCCTCCTGGAAAGCTCTGAAGTCTGCGAGGGAGAAAGAGGAACTCAGTGAGAAGCACAGAGAGACGAGAGAAACAGACGTTCATTCACATTCTGCTCGCGTTGTCACCGAATCTCCAGTTTTATCAGGGAGTGAAACTCTTTTCATTCAATTTTCCCGTCGTGATTGAACCGTCGTCACCCTTGAAACAAAGTCTCCCTCAACACAGATTTATACGCTGGTAACCCACTCGTGGCTCAACAAGGTCACCGCCAAGGGCCGACCTATCACAGGGCAGAGATAGGCTCCCTAATGAAACTTCATGCCTCTGTCATATTGGACCAGATAACATCGTCCTGCACAAATTCTCACTTTTTCTGCCTTTTTTTGAGAGGAGCTATAATTGCAGTTTGACCCACTAGGCAGGAGCTATTTAAAGCTTCTCCTGGGGCCGAGCGAGAGTCTGGAATCAGGTTTCCCTTTAGTACCCAGTTAGGATACATGGCGCTAATGGCCATCTAGAGGCTGATGGAGCAGCATTAGCCTCCAGATCCCTTTAGAGCCCAAGGGAAGCAATGGAGGCGACTTTAGTGGAGAGCGAGATGTATTTCTGATCCTTTACATGTTCTCAGTCTGTGGAAATGCAAACACAAGTGAATTAATTTACTCAATTTAGGAGCTGCATCTTGTGGAGGATGCGGTCTACCCAGCCCATATAGACCGCTAAAGCCAAAATGAGACGGTCCGGAGGATTTCCATGATCGGGGTCACCGCCTCTTCCTGAGACACAGCTCGAGACACATCCACATGAGTATGGAGATAAACTAACATGAGTCTTCTCCCTTAAAGTAGCCGATGAGGCGGATGTCCTCCTCCATTCTCTCAAAGGCTCGCAGCTCCATGGCATTGTTGATCATTTCCACCGGGTCCTCCAGCACCTGGGGGGCAGTACAACACAGGTAGGATGTATGCAGAAGATACACAGGAAGGCTCATAGCAATGGTTCCACATTTTGGGAAATACACGTATCTGTGTTCTGGACGGAGGTAACACCCCCCCATGTGGCCTGTTGAGTATGAAGCCCCAACCAGGAGCGATTTCACTCGGTTTACCAGAATGAAACAGCTAAAGACGAACTTATACCTTCACGAATGAAAAGATCTTACACGTCCTTTACGTTGACATGGTCGTTAAGCAACACATCAACTAGAGGGCAGCAAAGACTCCATCCTACCAGTCTACCTCTGGGCAACCATTTCTTTAGTTGTAATGAAAATGTCAGATATTTTTTGGTAAAATAACATGAATGTCTTTGCTGCTGGAAGTTGAGTTACTGTGAATTACATCATCAGAAGTATTTAATGAAGCTGCAGCTCTGCCTGAGGATTCCTTCACTACATGAGAGAATCCGTTCTCCACTCACATCCAACAGGAACTCCACCAGTGTGTCTGCTGAGAGCTCGCCGTCAAACTCAATGACGCGGTCGTCCTTGAAAACGTACAAGCTGCCGACCTCCTCCAGACCTGAAGACAGGAGACGTCTGAGTCTTTAAGAGAGACGTTACTGCCACAATGATGAAAGTACATTCAGTGTTTCAGGAGTGTGCAGGGACAGGAACGTCAGGAGTCTGTAATTTATTACTTTATTCTCAAATTCTCTATCATAGAATAAAGACTGAGTTATACTCATACCCAGCTTTCTGGCGACCTTGGCGTCCCTCTGGGAGTCGACCATCCCAAAACCGATGTCCTTGTTCTCCAGGACCTGAGCTGTGAGCTGTTCATCCCACAGACAAATGTCAGAGTAATAGACTGAGCCATACAAATTATCTTGTGTAATACATTGATCCATAGAAACTTGTCTTTGACATCCTTCATGGACGTTGAGCTCTAATTAACAGATTGACCTAGAAACCATATCCCTGGATGCTTGTGAACCACAGAGGAGCGAGAATAATGGGAATAAAACCACCGCTGCAGTTTCAGAGAGTGTGAAGGTAAAGCACTGATTCTGTGAAACGAACAATGAGAAACGCATCGTCTGCTGAAAACAAAATGATTTGACAAGTTAGAGTTGTATCTGAGTGTAATAGATTATCTGTGACATTAAAGGTTGCCTTTATCATGGCAGTTGTGACAGGGATGAGGGAGGGAGGAGGAATAGATGAGGGTTAGAGTAAGAGATGAAGAGTTGAGGTAGGTGGGATGAAACGATGACGGATGGATAGAGGATGAAGTGATGAGGGTTCGAGTAAGGGATGAAGAGTTGAGGTAGGTGGGATGAAACGATGAGGGAGGGATAGAGGATGAAGTGATGAGGGTTCGAGTAAGGGATGAAGAGTTGAGGTAGGTGGGATGAAACGATGAGGGAGGGATAGAGGATGAAGTGATGAGGGTTAGAGTAAGGGATGAAGAGTTGAGGTAGGTGGGATGAAACGATGACGGAGGGATGGAGGATGAAGTGATGAGGGTTGGATAAGGGATGAAGAGTTGAGGGAGGATGAATGGAATGTGTGTAGGAAAAAGAAGGCTAGAAGAATTCGAGACAAAGGGAACGTGGTGGTTGACCTGGTTCCTGGACTGAATTAATCTCGTTTACTTCATTAATTGATCTTTAAAACATCAGAGCATGATTTACTAGTAATATATAAAGTTAGTTACTACTTATAATAATAATAATAAATAAAAGGGGACTCGTTGGAAAGTGTAGATCCTCTCCTCTTACCTCCAGCACCAGCTCCGTCATCTGGAACCTCTTCTGCAGCCCCTTGTTGGCCGGCAGCGGCTCGTGGTAGAACAGACACAGCAGGTCGAACCTCTTCAGAGCCTTCTTGTAGTTGCGCTCGCTCACGTCCAGCACTCTGTCCTTCCCGTCGAAGTTGGGGAACTCCAGACCTTCCTCGGCCCTGCAGAGGAAGGTCTGGTGGAGGCAGAGGCCGGAGAGGAGAAGAAACCAGATGTGCAGCATTGTCGATCCAGGTGTTTGTAAGATGGAGAAATCAAAGGAGCTGTGGAACTTGAAAAGATCTCATCATCTGAGTTGAAATCCTCCCTCAGGTTTGATCTCCTCTATCTCTTTAGCAAACATGAAATACCCTCTCTCATAGCTTCTCTGTCTCTTGCTCCTTTGACATCATTTCTCCTCCACCTGCCGTCTGTCTCCTCCTCTCTCCGTCACACACCATCACTGGACAAATCTCAGGAGACTCCGTCGCCTCTTTTTCTCCAGAACATTTAAAGGACGATCCTTCATGAGGCTCGTGCCCTGAAATCATTTCAGAAATGAGAGAAGCTTTGGAAACAGCCCTTTCATCAGCAGTGTCTATCAGGGAGAGTAATTAGGATCTTTGGCTGTGCAGTGGGAGCTGATGTTGTATGTTTTACACAGACTTTTTAGGAGGACAGGTGCTCAGAATTATTCATAAAAATAAAGTTCAATACAGTTGCACATCTTTTAGTTTCACATGTATTCATTTAAATACACATGAGTGTGTTTAATACTCAACAGACCAGAGAAGATGGAACTGCATTCACTGCATTTATCACAAGAACTATCCAGTGTTCAATAGTGACGACAAAGGACAGATATAAAAATAAAGAAATATATATATAAACGTTACGGTAGATGAATTGTGTTGCACATTACCGTACTGACGGCTCCAGGCAGAACCAACGGATCGCAGATGGCGGGTTTCGTCTTGCTCCTCAGACAGAAGTAGAGGATCAACAGAAACATGGAGCGGGTTTGGCTGTGCAGCTTTTCAACGCTGTGGCTGATTTACGGTTTATTCTCGGTCGCTGCTGCAGGTAACGAACACGTGAACAACTCGTCAACACGTCCACGGGAAGAACGATACCCCGCCGCTCTGTGCTCGGCTGTTTCCCCCCGAGATAACTCCACTTTACGGGCTCACCGGCTAGCCTGCGAGCTAACATGCTAAATAGCCTGCGAGCTAACATGGGTTAAGTTGTGGGGAGAAGTTGGAACTTCCGCTAAAAGCAGTGAGATTTGTGTTCGTGTTGTTTTATTTATTAAAGGTGATTTGAGGCAGGCAGGATACAGACGCACATTAGAATAGAAAGTTGATGCGGATCAATGTTGGGACGATGTGAAAACCTCAGCTCACATGTTTAATTTCCTGTCTCAGGCAGAGAGTGGAGGAAGCTGAGGGAAACCGTGTCTGAGGCGGTTGGAGGATTCGCTGCCTGCAGCCCTGTGAACTGCAGCTGCCACCTGAGGTGAGTGGGAAGCTCAAGGTCCAAGAATCATAATGTTATCATCCCCTACATGATTCACACTTAGGTTAGAAGACTTGTTCTTCTAATCATAACAAAGCAAGTACTACCAATAAGTTGTAAAGTAAACTGGTTATTACCTGTCTAATCATCCCACTTTAGTTTTGCACATACACAGATATAATATCATTTTGCTGCTGGTTTGGTCACATGAGAAACCTCTGGAATCCTCCCTTCACACCTCATCAGCCCTTATTTCCCTTGATTGTGATCCGGGACATGTTTCTGTGGTTTCTGCTTCAGTGTCCTACAGCAGGACCTGCAGCCCTTTAAAGGACGCATCTCTGAGGACTTCATGGCTGCGACTGTCCAGAGAGGAGTGGGCACACACTACCAGATCATCGACCACAAGCTGTACAGGGAACACAACTGCATGTTCCCCGCCAGGTAAAGATAAAGTTTGAATTAAACAGATTGTTTTTTACTCTAAATTACTGATGATACATAAAAAAAACTATATAAATGCTGTTTTCAGACTTGCACTGAACCACTGGCTCTTCTACAAATGTATGTGTGTGTGTGTCTCTCTATTTCCAGGTGCAGTGGAGTGGAGCATTTCATCCTGGAGCTGATCGATAGGTTACCTGATTTAGAGATGGTGGTAAACGTCAGAGATTACCCTCAAGTCCCCAAGTGGGTGCAGCCGACCCTGCCTGTCTTCTCTTTCAGTAAGGTCAGACTGGAACAGTACTTACATGCACATATTCAGGAATATTTATGTACTAGATGCAGTAACTGCTCATGTGTCTGTTTGATGTGAGTAGACCTCAGACTACCAGGACATCATGTATCCTGCGTGGACGTTCTGGGAGGGCGGACCTGCCGTGTGGCCCATCTACCCCACAGGTCTGGGGAGGTGGGATCTGATGAGGGACGACCTCAAAAAGTAAGATTCATCACTTAGCAAGGAGACGACCAGAAACATGAACATGCCAATGAAGTAGATAACAGAATCAGAATGTGTTTTCTTTGTGTTTGGATTAATAATCAAACAGAACAAATGTGATGGATATTTATCCCCAACTTCTGCATTTAGAGACAGATGAACTCACAGGTTAATTAATTAGAAGATATTTGTCAGAATAATATGATATGAATAATTTGTAGGTAATATGTTAAATATTATTTGGTTATCTTCTTATATATATATATATACACACATATATATATATATATATAAGTAGATCATATATGTATATATATATATATATATATACATATATGATTTAGTTATTAAAAGTGTATTTAAGGTTTTGATTAATTAAAATGTTGTGCATTTCCAGGTCAGCAGCTCAGTGGCCGTGGACGAAGAAAGAGTCTAAAGGATTCTTCAGAGGCTCCCGGTCAGTCCTGAAATTCACTACCTCGTGTCAGTTATCATGATATTATGAATTATGAAGTTCTTTACCATTTGTGTTTTCCGAGCTGATTTGTCCTCTTTCTGTCTCGTTGACAGGACCAGTCCAGAGCGAGACCCGCTGATCCTCTTGTCCAGAGAGGCTCCAGAGCTGGTGGATGCAGAGTACACGAAGAACCAGGCCTGGAAGTCTGAGAAGGTCAGACACACTGAAACTACACTGAGGCCAAATACAGTCATATTAGTTATAAAGCTATAGGATGTCACAGGTGATCAGCGCTGATGTTCACTAATCATGTTTCCTCTCTGCCATAGGACACACTAGGGAGTCCTGCAGCCAAAGAAATCCCACTGGTCGATCACTGCAAATACAAGTAAGAGACCACGTTGTAAAGGCCAGGTAACATGTTACCTGCTGAAATGTTTGTGTAGCTTTGAGAAGAATCAACGATATGACTCAGCTTCTTTCCACGTCTCTCAGGTATTTATTCAACTTCCGCGGCGTGGCAGCCAGCTTCCGCCTCAAACATCTCTTCCTCTGTGGTTCTCTGGTGTTTCACGTGGGGGATGAGTGGCAGGAGTTTTTTTATGCTCAGCTGAAGCCCTGGGTTCACTACATCCCCGTCAAGCAGGACCTCTCCGATGTCAGGTACCTCAACTCGTCTCAGTTACCCAGTCACTTCATTAAATTCATAAAGAAAGGTTTGGATCAATGTAATCAATGCTGAAGGTGTAATGTGTATTTCCATGATCTGTGTCCTCAGGGAGCTTCTACAGTTTGTCAGAGAGAACGATGCCCTCACACAGGAGATCGCCTCAAGGTAACGCATCAGGTTTAATGGAAGGGTTTCGATGGATTGTTGCTGCTTTCAAATTGAACTTCCTCCAGACTTCAAGTGTGATAAAAGCTTTACTGAATCTGTTTCTCCTCCCGACAGGGGTAAAGAATTCATCCTCAACCATCTGCGGATGGAGGATGTTTCCTGCTACTGGGAGAAACTTCTCACCGAGTTCAGCCGCCTTCTCACCTACAAACCCAAGAGAAAGAGCGACTACAACCAGATCGTCCACAGACCCAGGAGGACGGAGCTGTGAGATTCTGCAGAACCAGCGTCGCTGCAGTGAAGGGAAACTCCAGATAGTGAATGTAATCCCTCCAGCACAACATATGATTGAATGAAATCACACTACAGTATTTTTAGACTCATTTATTTCGGATGACGTCAGTCTCTTAGTCTCATAGATGTCGTGAATGTAGTTTACTGAGTTTACCTTCAAGTGCCACTCTTCTGCCAAACCTTCATTGGCCGTTCCAACTGAGAAAATACTCTACAATACTCTTTTACTACAGAGAGTATTTATAAACTCAGAGTGGAAGGTGTGAAATATGTGGCAATAGGAATCAAATGGAGGAAAAAAAACAGTTACATTATGGGAAATGCAGGATTCCACTTTTAAAGTTTGTCAAAGTCCTGATAAGTAGATTTCTGCCTGTTGAATTTGTTCTGGTGAGTGTTTAAGGCCTATATATCTTTACTTGAAGCAACGTCCCCCTCTGTTGGACAACTGAAGACACTGCAGACGACTGTCACCATCACATCCTTACACAAACGATGCAATAACAATGTCACTGTCTATTATTAAATGGGCTCTGACACAACTTGGTTCATAACTTGAAAGCACAAAAGAATGTGACCTTCCACACCAAGGGTCAACAGTTACAGATGAAGTCTTTTATTTTGAAGTGTGGCTTTTTATACAGAATCTTTGTGCGTGTTGAGAGATGACGTGTGAATGACACAGGTCAGGGGTGAATATGTTGTAGTATTCACGTTGTTCTGTGAACCAGCAGAACCAGTCGAGTTCTTTTGTACAGACGTGTGGTAAAGATGGTACGTTCCAATGTTGACCAACACGCTGTGATCACGTGATGTCCATGTTGTTGTGTTGCAGTTTTGTTTTTATGCCAATAAATTGTTTGGTTCTAAAAATGTCCTGCCGACGTTTTTTTATTATTACTGTGACGTTTTCTAAACCTACAGGTTTTAACTGATCTCAGATGTATCCAGTCCAATCTCTGCCTCAACTGCTATTTATATTCAATTAGATGTTTCCTGTCATTGCTTTGTCATTAATGTGTAACTTATTTTATATTCATTAATATATTATTATTATTGCTCTGGCCAAGATAGGTAGGCTATCTATCTATTCAACCAAACATCTATCCGTCTGTCTGTATATCTATATCTATCTGTATCTTGTCTATCAAGTCCAGTCCTCCACACCGCTGGTTGGCGCTATTGTGTAATGTCGCTGTTAAATCTGCAGAAGTCAGAGGTCAGGACACCGGCAGCTGAAGGTGAGCAACAGAAACAGAGAGCCTCAGTGGAACAACAACAACAACAACAAGCTGACGTGTTTACAATGTTTGTGATGATCGTTAATGATCCAGAGCTTCAGTCGCTCACTCAACCAACTGTTGTCACATGCTAACCTGCTTTTCTCCAGTGACTTACACAGGCTACTGGCTAATGCTAACTGCTAGAGCTAATGCACCCATTGTCGGACGGGAGACTCACAAACATTTTATTCACGTTCTGTGACTATAGAGATTAAAAGTAAAGCAGTTTGTATTCGTGTGCAGGAGTGAGACATTAGCTTAGCACGGGAAGAGACAGGCTAAGCTAATGTAGCTGTGTGTCCTTACTTAGTCTGATGAGGACCTGCACATGGAATTAACATGTAATATGACTGTGATTGTGTTAGTGCTGCAGCATTAACATGAGTCTA